>NW_015387763.1:65571-93312 GCF_001527695.2 Protobothrops mucrosquamatus | reverse complement strand
CAACCCCCTGCTCAGGCAGGAAACCCTATACCATTTCAGACAAATGGCTGTCCAGTCTCTTCTTAAAAACTTCCAGTGTTGGAGCATTCACCGCTTCTGGAGGCAGGTTGTTCCACTGGTTAATTGTTCTAACTGTCAGGAAGTTTCTCCTTAGTTCTAGGTTGCTTCTCTCCTTGGTTAGTTTCCATCCGTTGCTTCTCGCCCTGCCTTCAGGCGCTTTGGAGAATAGCTTGACTCCCTCTTCTTTGGGGCAGCCCCTGAGATACTGGAAGACTGCTATCATGTCCCCCCTCGTCCTTCTCTTCATTAAACTAGACATACCCAATTCCAGCAACCGTTCCTCATATGTTCTAGCCTCCAGTCCCCTAATCATCTTTGTTGCTCTTCTCTGTACTCTTTCTAGAGTCCCAACGTCTTTTTTACATCGTGGTGACCAGAACTGGATGCAGTATTCCAGGTGTGGCCTTACCAAGGCATTGTAAAGTGGTATTAATACTTCACGTGATCTTGATTCTATCCCTCTGTTAATGCAGCCCAGCACTGTGTTGGCCTTTTTGATATGAATCAGTTGCCAAGCACCTGAATTTCGATCACGTGACCACGGGGATGCTGTGATGGCCGTAAGCATGAAAAACGGTCCTTAGTCACTTAGTACCATTGTAACTTCGAACAGTCACTAAACGAAATGTTGTAAGTCGAGGCTGGGAAGGTCGCAAATGGTGATCACGTGAGCCCCGGGGTACTGTGAGCATCATAAATGCATGCCGGTGGTCAACTGCCCAAATTTTGATCATGTGGACTGTCAGGATGCTGCAATGGTTATAAATGTGAGGACCGGTCCTAAGTCAGGTTTTTTTTGGTGCCATTGTAACTTTGAATGATTGCTAACCAAATGCTTGTAAGTCGAGGACTATCTGTGTAGTTGCTTTGCTGGTCTGAGTTACAGGGAGCTGAGATCCGTGGAGAGATTCCTCTTCTTTTCTCTAGTGGATTTTTTTTTAAATTATTCTCATCGGTTGCTCGGTGGCCAGATTTATCAGCCCACACCTTTCGCAAGGCCCTGAAAACATGGTTTTGCCAATGGGCATGGAGAATCGAAAGGCTGTCCTAGTTGGCAGAGCGGCCGCACCGATGTTTATTGGTGGATGGGTCTACCTTGCCTATGAGCTTGATGCATTTTTTTTATCGTCTTGATGTGGTTTTTATATGGTTTATATGTACTGCTTTTAATTGCGGCACCCATTTTGCTGTTTTATATTGTTTTACCTGTTATTATTTATTTGTTGAACATCATTGACTTCTTACTCCAGGAACTGAGGTATTTGAATTATTTGTTTAATCCAGTTTCACATTCAGGATTCTTAGAATAGGGGATAAAAAAGTTTATGTGTGTTGTTTGAGGAGGAGGAGGAGGAGGAGGAGGAGGAGGAGGAGGAGGAGGAACGGTTGCTGGAATTGGGTATGTCTAGTTTAACAAAGAGAAGGACGAGGGGGGACATGATAGCAGTGTTCTAATATCTCAGGGGCTGCCCCAAAGAAGAGGGAGTCAAGCTATTCTCCAAAGCACCTGAAGGCAGGACAAGAAGCAACGGGTGGAAACTGATCAAGGAGAGAAGCAACCTAGAACTAAGGAGAAACTTCCTGACAGTCAGAACAATTAACCAGTGGAACAACCTGCCTCCAGAAGCGGTGAATGCTCCAACACTGGAAGTTTTTTAGGAAGAGAGTGGACAGCCATTTGTCCAAAATGGTATAGGGTTTCCTGCCTGAGCAGGGGGTTGGACTCGATGACCTCCAAGGTCCCTTCCAACTTTATTATTATTATTATTTTTATTATTATTATTATTATTATTATTAGGAGGGAGGAGGAAGGAAGAAGGAAGAAGGAAGAAGGAAGACAGAGCACTTTAGAGAACAAAGTATAGCTTAGGAACTAAAATACCTGAACTTCCTTTTCTTTGGATTGTTAGAAGGCACTTTTATTTCAACTGACTTTCACCCCTAGATAACCTTTATTGACATTCTTTTGGGTGTGGAAAAAGTAGACTTCAGAATGATCTAGGACAAGAGTGTCAAACTCGCAACGTCACATGACATGTCGCAATGTATCACAACTTTTTTTCCCATTGCCGGCAATGGGGTGGACACGGTTTCGGCATGACGCATCCGGCCCGTGGGCTGGCAGTTTGACACCCCTGATCTAGGATATTAAATTGCCATTAAGAATTTACACTTTGGAATACGGGAGAATAAAAGCTGCTTCCTTCAGAAGACTGTTAGCTCTTCAGGGAATTAATAAACCTCGAGCATTGAGGTTTTCTTTAGTTTTCCTTCTTAATTCTTCCTTGAATTATTTGCTAAGAAACGTTGTACCAAGAAGTTTGCCAATAAAACTGGCAATATCAGGCTGGTTATATTCAAAGTTCGGCCATCTGTATGTAGGGAGAAAAGAACCGGATGAAACGGTTGGTTTTAATCAGCTCAATATTCCAAGCAAGCTGTTTGTTATCCCTTATGCCTAAGTGTTTCCTTACCTCAGCTTCAAGTGAGGCTTCAGCCACTTAACTATGGGAAGATGCTAAGGCAGGGGTGTCAAACTCAATTTCATTGAGGGCCGCATCAGCATTGCAGTTGCCCTCGGGGGGCCGGGGGTGTGTGGTCAGGGTGGATGCAGCCTACTGGATGGGCATGGATGGAGTGGATGTGGCCTACTGGGTGGGCATGGCCAGCTCTACATCGTTCGCATCAAGGGTGCCTGTGGGGGCCTGGGCAGGAGTGGGACAGATCTGAGGGTCTCTGGCAGAAGGGGGTGGGACCAGGGCAAGCGCCAAGGCATGGTCCATTTCTTCATTCCTCACAAAGGGTGACACCTCCCCAGCATGCACCCAGGAGGTGGGGCCGACGTGGCAGGGGCTGATTCCTCGCTGTTTCTAGACGGCCTTGTGGAGCTAAGACTGAATGCCTTTCAGCATAGATGGCCACCACAAAATTGTACATTAGCTCCCGGCCGATCTGGGCCAGGGCCAAGGCAGCGGGGGCCGTTCCCTCACTGTTTCCAGGATGGCTTCGTGGGCCACATCCGGCCCCCGGGCCTTGTGTTTGACATGTCTGTGCTAAGGGAAAGAAATTGATGGAGGAAAAAGATTCATCAAACCAGCAAATAGAATCTGGAATCAGGGCGGGATATAAATCCAAATAATAAAATAAATAAATAAACAAATAAATAAACAGGGGCTCAACAGTTGGAACTGTGGGAAATCAGGGCCCCCCAGAGAAAGAAATATTTTTGGGAAATATTTAAAAGACAGAATATATTTCCCTAAAGGATTTTAAAAGCAGAAACCAACCTCGCCCCCAAGTCTCTCTGTCCCAAACAGAAACCAAATCTGCGGTATTGCAGATGTGATAATCTTGTCAGAAAGACTGGAGTCAGGAAACTGGGATTAGGAAGAAAGATCCCTAGAATCAACACACCAAAAATCTAAGAGTCATCAGCCACAGCCCCAGGGAAGCAGGATTGACCTTTGGGACATAATAGGATTAACCCACCACCATCAGAATACCAGAAAGGCACACTCAGACTCAGGCAGACCTTGGTCATGCCACAGGAACAACTCCAAACAAAAGGCTCAAGAAGGTATAAAAACCCACTCCCTACATGTGCTCACTCTCTTTTCTTCCAGAGCCATCTTTCTGTTTGGCTCTCCTCTTCAATAAACTGCTACCTTCTTTCTAAAGCAGTCGTCATGTTTTTTTTCCCAACTTGGACTGAACCATGATGAAGACTTTTTCTTCAACAGAACAGTTGAAACATTCTATTGTTAGAGCAATTTAAATTTTGTTAGTAAAATTACCCCACCCCACTATATAGTGGACATCAGCAAAAAAAAAAAAAAAGACATCAACATATTTAAGAACTAAGAAAAAAATTCCTGAAAGAACAATTAACCAGTGGAACAACCTGCCTTCAGAAGTTGTGAGTGCTCCAGCACTGGAAGTTTTTAAGAGGAGGCTGGACAGCCATTTGTCTGAAATGGTGTAGGGCTTCCTGCCTGAGCAGGGGGTTGGACTAGAAGACCTCCAAGGTCCCTTCCAATTCTGTTATTCTGTTAAATAATTTTATTTTATTTTTACTTGCATTGACCTTCATTATGCTTACATAAATCTCCTTTGTGTGTACATATTAATAAATATCGTAAAATTTTCTAATTGTACTTTGTAAACAATATTTCATGTTTATCTTTCATTACTGTATGCCAATATTGGAATCTATCTAGCAGCTGTTTGCTTCTGTTATGAGGATGTCTGCTCTCACTAAAGATGTTGAGGTGGTTGATTATAAAACCAGATGGCTGCATTTGCACAGAGAATTTTCCACTCAGGTTTTTCGTTCTTTCTTTTTTATTAGTAATTTAAGGTGTATAAATATTGGCTGCTAAGTTAACTTTAATATTCAACTTGATTTGGGCAACCCCAGAAAAAAGATCCGCTCAGAAACTGGGTTCCAGGTAGTGTGTGAATGTCATGCCTAAATATGTACTCAGTTTCAAATACCAAGCAAATTTATTTTCTTTCTTCATCAAAAAAAAAATGAAGACATGCACATTTGAAGACATTACTGAAACATAAAAAGAAGAGATATTCCTTGCCAGAAAATATATCTCATAGCGAATCCTGATGAATATAGGTCGATTATTAGCAGAGAAATGGGGACATGAGTGAGTATGGAGCGAGCAAGACTTTTAAATTTTTAAAACTTATTTTATTAAATGTGATTTTTCTTCACTCCATAGAAGGATGTTATCCCCTTTGATAGAAAACCTGCCAACTCAGAAGAAAGGTGCGTTATCATTTCTTCCACCTTGCTCGGTGTTTTCCCAAAGTCAGGGCTATTTGCCGATAACTTTGGGAGCAGGCGTGCATTCGGATTTCTTTATAATTTCCTTGTATAGCCCTGGCACTCCGTAAACACGTGCCTCGTTCAGACAAGCGTTCTTGGTTCCACAGCCCCGTTCTGCGTGACTATAGAATCTTCCCTCTGCAGAAAGTGAGAAAGATGATAACAAAGTCCATTGTGTATAAAGCAAGGGACATTGTGGGATCAGCTTCGGGGCAGGGTTTTCGGGCAGATTTATTGTTATTTCCTGGCATTCAGCAGGATTTGTGGTGAGGTGTTTTATACTCTTAAAACAAATGTGCTATGGCAACCGGAACATGTTCCTCTGTACTTTACCCTCTATCAGGATGCAAGGAAGAAATGTACATATTTACGGCTTTTGATATTTGCAAGAAAAACTTTTACAGTCACTGCTGTGAGATGAGCAGTTACATAAGTTGGGTGGGTGGATGGATAGATGGATAGATGGATGGATGGATGGATGAGAAGGAAGGAAGGAAGGAAGGAAGGGAAGGAAGGAAGGAAGGAAGGAAGGAAGGAAGGAAGGAAGGAAGGAAGGAAGGAAGGAAGGAAGGAAGGAAGGAAAAGGCTGATGTAATTGTAACCTGCTGTTCTGCAGAGATGAGCCTGGATTTAATTAAAATGACTGCAATCTCATTAAACTATTGCTATTAAGAGTAGAGCACAGTCATTCCCAACGTGACTGCACTGACCCAGCTAATTTTATTTTAAAAACAATACACAGGTTATGAAATTTATTGTATTTATTGAATGGCCAAAAGGCCATAACAGAAATGGATTCATTCTGTTTTAAGCCTGTTTTTAGACTTACTTGTAGGGTTTGTGCATTTCATACAGCAAAACGGCAAGACAGCCAGTTTGATATAGTGGTTAAAGCAACAGATTAGAAACCAGGAAACTGGGAATTCTAGTCCCACCTGAGCTATGAAAACCAGATGGGTGACGTTGGGCCAGTCACCCTCTCGGTCCAACTTGCCTCATTGTTCTGTTGTTGTTGTGGGTAAAGTAGGAGGAAGAAGGTGTGTTTGGACATGTTTGCCATCTTGCGTTATTTGTAAAAATAATAAAGATGGGATACAAATGAATAAATAGTGGTGTGGCTGGGGTTTTTTTTGCAATACGTTACAGTCTTTGTGCATTTATCTAGAAATTTATCTTGTGATCAGAAGGCCGCTCAGAGGTCACAAAGGAAGCCTTGTACATCAATCAACCTTCTCCCTCAATTTTATCATTAAATACTGGAAATTACCTGCATCCTCAAGGCTCATCCTGGTCCACACACTTTCTTCTTATCTTATCCTATCACCACCGCAGGTGGCAATACTATTCCTCGGCTCTTACCTTGTTCTACCGTCACATCATAATGGACGCAATACTCTTCCCAGCCGTTGCAATGAATCAGCTCAGTGGGTTTGCAAGTGGGATCCTCTGAGATGCATCCAGGACATTTCATTCCATTTGGACGGATCCCGAGTTTGGGCACTTGGGGAATTGGGAAAACAAAGCAGAAATTATCACATTGCCATCCCATCTTCGGAGTCCCTTGGAACGTCCCCATCGTAGACCTTTACTATGAGTTCTTGGAATTCCAAAGGAAAAGCGAGGATCAGCTCTCCGATTATATCTCAAGAAGATTTACTAGAGTTTGTCTCAGAGCTTTCAGAAGTCACATTTTATACAGATAGTCCTCACTTAAGGACCACAATTGGGGCGGGCAACTCTGTCATTAAGTAAACACGGTTCTTAAGCAAGACATCACGTGACCACGATGGACATGCGACCTCCCTTCCTCCATGGTGCTTAAGTGAATCACCCATGATCATGAAACGAGACATCAGGTGACCCACAACTTATGGTTTCACGGCCAGCTTCTGCGTGGAGTCGGCTTATCCTAAATGCCCACCAATTGTGAAGCACTGAATCTTGATTACATGACTGTAAGGATGCTGTGATGGGCATAAGCCATAACGTTGTTACTTTTTCAGTGCAGACATAATTTGAAGCAGTCGCTAAACCGGGCAGATATTAAGTGAGCACTACCTATAATGGAATTGAGGCCTTTGAACTATGGTGCTGGAGAAGACTCCTGCGAGTTCCCTGGACTGCAAGGCGATCAAACCGGTCAGTCCTAGAGGAGATCAACCCCGACTACTCTTTAGAAGGCCAGATCCTGAAGTTGAAACTCAAGTCCTTTGGCCACCTAATGAGAAGGAAGGACTCACTGGAGAAGGGCCTAATGCTGGGAAAGATGGAGGGCAAGAGAAGAAGGGGATGACAGAGAAGGAAGTGGCTGGATGGAGTCACTGAAGCAGTAGGCCTGAACTTAAATGGACTCCAGAAGATGGTAGAGGACAGGAAGGCCTGGAGGAACGTTGTCCATGGGGTCGCGATGGGTCGGACACGACTTTGCAACTAACAACAACAACCTATAATGGGCTGTGAGAATAACCTTGAAAGATAGCAGAAAGAACCGCAGCTTAAACAACACTCTGACAAGAGACATATGAATCTAAACCAGGAATGGGAGTAGAGAAAGTGTCTCAGAATTGACCCTTCCCAGTTTTCTGGAATGGAGGGGCAGGGAAATGGGGAAGCATCGTCAGACTTGGAAGAGTCTGCTACTGTAAGGGGAACGAGTGCTTACATGTCACGGTTCCACTGTTGCAAAGATTCTTGCGACAACACTTTGCGGCACTCCGCTTGCGTCTGGAAGGGAGGGTGAAGCTCATAGGTGATGGGACACAATACTTGATTTTGCTGCAGCCTTTGTAAGTGGCAAGCCACACTTCATTGCCTATGGAGGGGAAAGAGATGTAGTCAAGATAGGGGCTAAGATAGGGATTGAAAGGGGCTTCATTTGGAAAGGGAAAAGAAATAACCAGAATTATCTCCGGTTAGCTTCGACGTCATGAAGAGGGTTAATTGAGCGGAGTGGCAAGGAGCAACCTCGCCAGAGTTTTGCCACTGCTAAATCAGTGTTTCGTTATAGGCCATAGCAGCCATTTGTGATATATGTGCCCATAATACCGAATCAGTTTGAGTGTGGTAGGCTAGAAACTGGGAGACAGTGAGTTCTAATTTCATCTAAGGCACAAAACCAGCTGGGTGATCTTGGGCTGGTCACTTTTTCTCAGCCCCAAGAAGGAGGCAATGACAAACCACTTCCCCCCCAAAAAAACCTTGCCAAGAATACTGCAGAAATTTGTCCAGACAGTCTCCAGGAGTTAACACTGACATACACACATACAAAATAAAACCCAGAATATATTCTCAAACTTTCAAATGCACCACTGGGACCCAAACACTCCACTTAGGAATGTTTGAGTTGCAAACTTGCGCCGATACGAACAACTCCAACTGCTTGCAACTCCAACCCAGAATATACTGGAGACTGGAGGAAGATTAGTTTATAGCACATCACATAGGTATACTTGATAGGGCTTGTAAACAAAATAGACTTACAAACAACCTTTTAGAACATCACTTGTTCATAAGTAAAGCACTGTCTGCCTTCCTAAATGGCCCTTGACTTTAATCTACTTCCTCAAATTCACGTCATCCCACAATAAATGAGTTCATTGTTCCTATGCCAGATGACGGTTCCTCGCAATATTCGAGGGCATCTGTAGGTAGAGACATACTTATACCCAAATTACGCCAGAAAATGTCTATTTTAAATTCAAATCCTTCCACTTTTCTCAACGTACATCCTGCTAACTCTGGTATGTTCATCATTTCAGGGGGTAACAAAACAAACCCTGTTCAACTACCAGCCCTGCTCATGGAACGGAGCCCTCCCTCTAAGTTTCCAGTCCTGAGTGGGTAAGTGGTCAGATCTGGAGTAAGCCAGAAAGGTCATTCACCAATGCTTGTCTCGGTGGTCAGAATCAGGCAGGTGTTTTCAAACGGGCGGCAGATGTGTGGCGTTCCAGTACAGAAACCGCTGCTGCTGCTGCAGTGTTCGCACTTCAAACAAAGCCCTGAAAGAGATAAATCACAGGTAAATATTAAGAGTCGGTCCACCATTGGAGCCAGGAACAATCCCAGGCTACGGTAAAAAAAGTCAAGATGGCAGCTCATATTTTATTGGGCAGTGGGACAAGACATAGTAGTAAGAAAACATCTGTGCTGGTGGGGAAGCTAATGATCATGATCAAAACTCCAGGGAAATGGAAGAGTTAAGCGTCCCGTTTCAGTGATCCCATCGCTTGATTCTCATTCCGCTCTTTCAAAACTGCACAAACTCTGCATTGCATTAAAAAGTGGAAATAAACCCCTAGCAGGGAGAGAGTTTGATAGCAGTGTTCCAATATCTCAGGGGCTGCCACAAAGAAGAGGGAGTCAAGCTATTCTCCAAGGCGCCTGAAGGCAGGACGAGAAGCAATGGGTGGAAACTGATCAAGGAGAGAAGCAACCTAGAACTAAGGAGAAACTTCCTGACAGTTAGAACAATTAACCAGTGGAACAACCTGCCTCCAGAATGCTCCAACACTGGAAGTTTTTAAGAAGACACTGGACAGCCGTTTGTCTGAAATGGTGTAGGGTTCCTGCCTGGGCAGGGGGTTGGACTCGATGACCTCCAAGGTCCCTTCCAACTTTATTATTATTATTATTATTATTATTATTATTATTATTATTATTATTATTATTATTATTATTATTATTATTATTANATGAGGACTTATAGCTTCTTGGCAGGAGAGAGTAGGAGGGACAAGAAGACAATGAGGATGGTTGGCCAGCACAGTTCCTGGTCTCCCAAGTTGCAGAAAGGATCAGTCACAGACTGAAACCCTTGTTCTGAGCTTAGTGACCAGAACGACATGCAGAGAGCTAAGACTGCCACTTTTCAGATCAATGGGCAGAGGAAAAATACAAAGTATTTCAACAAGGCTTTCCTCACTCGTGGTCTGGGCAGAGGTCTTCTCCCTTCTCCCAGAGCAGTGGTTCTCAACATGTGGGTCGGGACCCCATTTGGGGTCGATCGACCATTTCACGGGGGTCGCCAAGCAAGGCTGTCCACCATTTTTTTTGTCCGCCATTTTTTCCCCTTTTCTGGCGGGTGCCTTACCTCCCTTGGGCTGGGCCAGCTGGTGGTCGGCCTGCTCCGTCTCTGCCGCTTGCAAGCTACGCCTCGGCCAGCGCAGGGGGCGGAACCATGCATGCACGGCGCTCCTGGGCAGGGAAAGTACTCGACTTACGACTGGTTGGGTAGTCCTCGACTTACGACCGGTTTAGTCCTCGACTTACGACCGGTTTAGTCCTCGACTTACGACCGGTTGGGGTCGCGGCATTAAAAAGTTGAGAACCACTGTTCCAGAGCCTGATAGGAGCTGGGGTGGCACAGTGGTTAGAATGCAATATTGCAGGCTAACTCTGCCGACTGCCATCAGTTCGATCCTGACTGGCTCAAGGTTGGCTTAGCCTTCCGTTCTTCCGAGGTCGATCAAATGAGGCCCCAGATTGTTGGGGGCCACAGGCTGTAAACTGCTTAGAGAGGGCTGCAAAACACTATGAAACGATATACGAGTCTAAGTGCTATTGCTATTGCCCTGGGAGGAGAAACAAGGGGACCATCAGCTATTGTTACTTCCCCAAATATGAAGACAGTACATTAAGTACTGCTTGTAAGTGTATCTAATTGACTCATCGCGGTGTAATTATTTGCCCCATCTCATTTCTTCCTTCTGCATTGTGTGTGTTAAATTATCATTTGAAAAGTAAGGAATTAAATTTTGTATAAGCAAGTCTGAACTTTGGAGAACAGGAAAGAATGTCATTAGCCCTGCAGGAGTGTACAGCACTTCACCCTAAAAGTATTGGACATTTCCAATTTGCAAAAAGTAACTAGAGATCAGTTCCAAAAGGCAGCATATGAACCCTCCCCCCACCCCCCCCCGGAGGAAGCATTCAATAATTCAGCAACATTGTTGTAAAGAAGCACAACGAGATTTTATTCAGCCATAAAAAAGAAATGAGCTCATTGTTCGAGGTAATCAGAACTCGGTCCAATTAAGCTCTACTTGAGGATCTGAGGGACTAGCCCCCTGCTCATTAAATCAATCACTTGGCAGCATGAGAACATGTAACATTCTTCCAAATTTCTGCATACAACCCAGGGATGCCAAAAGTGCGCTCTTTGTTCCTGCAAGCTTGCTTGGTTCCACAGCCACGTTTGGCAAACACGTAGATCTCATTATCTGCAGGAATTAAGGGGAAATGTCACCTCTGGAGGATCTGGACTCTGTTACAGTCAAGGAGAGAGGCCTGGACCTTGAACATCTGCATTGATAGCTGGTAGACCAGAAGTCCCCAACCTTTTGGGCAACAGGGACCGGTTCCGTGGAGAGAGGTTTTTCCACGGACCGGAGGGTGCGTGGTTTTGTGTGCTGCCTGCATCTCGCAGATGGGGCTTTGCTTGTTTGTGCGGACTGGTTGCTGGCATGCCGCGGCCTGGTGCCGGTCCACGGACTGGGGGTTGGGGACCTCTGCTGTAAACCAGAGGTCCCCAACCTTTTGGGCACCAGGGACCGGTTCCGTGGAGAGAGGTTTTTTCAGTGGACCGGAGGGGGCGTGGTTTTGTGTGCTGCCTTCATCCCGCGGATGGGGCTTTGCTTGTTTGTGTGGACCGGTTGCTGGCATGCTGCGGACCAGGGGTTGGGGACCCCTGTTCTAAGCTATTTGCAGATGTTCACGAGGTGGGTGGCATTAACGTCTCTTGGACTTGCTCTCTGTTAATGCCCCATATATTCTCATTTCCCTAAACAGCCCCGATGACGGCAGGTGAAGCAGCAGGAATCATGGAGAACATTAGCGATGATGTCATTGTTGGACACTGCCTTGTTATCCTCAAGGGTATTTTTGGCAGCAATGTTTTGTGTCCTTTGTAATGCAGGAAGTTTTGTGTGATGTGGAGCAGACTAAAAGCTGGACTAGAAGCCCTTTTGCTTATGTCGCCTCCCGTCTGTCTATCCTAGTAATGCCCTGCAACTTCCTTCAAGGGAAGCAAATCTATCAAAATAAAAAGGGGCTGTTACTAAAGCTAGTGTATTTAGAAAAGGGGCTCTTTTCATAACACAGCCAACTTTGCCTAGCCTTAATCGTCTGAGATGCCCGTTACTCTCTCAGCCCAAAGTCACCAGGTAAGCTTTCGTGTCTAAAAGGAGATTCCCAAAAGTGCTTTTTCACAAGGCAACTGGATTTTTGTGAAAAAGCACCTTTGGGATAATTGTATGATCTGGATCAGGGGTCCCCAATCCCCGGGCCGTGGATTAGTACCGGTCCGTGGCATGCCAGCAACCGGCCCGCACAAGCAAGCAAAGCCCCATCCGCAAGATGCAGGCAGCACACAAAAGAACTTTTTCGAAGCAGTCCCAGCCTGCCTTGAATTACCCTGACAGGGTTGTTGTCATTGTGGGGAAAACAGGAGGAAGAATGAATATTAGTTATGTTTGCCACCTTGAGTTGTTGCTAACAACAATAAAGGCAAGGAATAAGCAAACAAAATGAGGCTGGTACTGGGGACCCCTGTGGTAGACTCACTACAGGTTTTTTTCTACATCATTCCTTTCTACACCTTATAGTTATTGTATCTAGCTTCCAAGTTTGTGAGAATGATTTATAGTAGCCTGCCTTGGTGATTTGTCTCAATCATGTGGGCCATTGCTTTCTCACATTTCAGGACCTCAGATTCCTTGATCAGTGGAATAAGAGGCATATAGTTTAGGGATATTTCATTCCAGCTAGAAAAACCAGCAGAAGAAGACCTTAAGCAGAAGTAAAACTCTCTTCTTAACTACTTCAGAATCAGAAAACAACAAAAGTCTTTTGAATATGCTTCCAAATCAAGTGTCCAAAGAGGGTACAAGCAGTCCCCCGACTTACGGTCACAGCTGAGCCCAACATTTATGTTGCTAAGTGAGACGTTTGTTAAGTGAGTTTTGCCCCATTTTATGACCTTTCTTGCCACAGTTGTTAAGAGAATCACTGCGGTTGTTAAGTTAGCAACATCGTTGTTAAGTGAATCTGGCTTCCCCATTGACTTTGCTTGCCAGAAGGTCGCAAAACGGGATCACACGCCCTCCGCCCCGGGACGCTGCAATCGTCATAAATATGAGTCAGTTGCCAAGCGTCTGAATTTGGATCACGTGACCCTGGGGATGTCGCAAGAGTCGTAAGTGTGAAAAACGATCATAAGTAATTGTTTTCAGTGTCATGATAACTTCAAATGGACTCTAAATGAACTGTTGTAAATCAAGGATTATCTGTAGTAAACATGTATAGATATCTTCCCTTTCAAGGTACAAAAATATTACAAAGATCTATTGACCTGTTCCCAAAATATTTGGCCCCATGGAAGGTATGAACCAAAATGGCTCCTCTTTCTAGTTCTTCACATCTGAAGGACTTACCGTGTTGCATAGTCACACCCATGTAAACACATTTCTGCTCCTGGTCATGGCAGTTCAACATCTCTGTGGCTTGACATTCCAGATTCATTGAAAAGCATCCTGGGCATTTCAGTCCATTTCGTGTTTTCTTTGCGTCTTCCACTGGGAGAAGCCATCACATAGGTGGGTAAGAGCAACTTAACTGTTGGAGGGTTATGTCAGCAACTTCAAGGAGATCCATTATTGGATCTGATTGGGCTGTATCATTCAGCCCTGAATTAAATCAGACCACCCATTAATCTGCACCACCCAGATCTCATTCTATTTAAATCAGATATATGCAACTGTATAAATAGCCTTGTGCAACTAAAAAATTCCACTGCCTCTTGGATCTTCCTCGTCTGTCTAAGCCAGCGTTTCTCGACCTTAGTAACTTTAAGATGGGTGGACTTCAGCTCCCAGAATTCCTCAGCCAGCACAATGAAGCCCGTACGTCTCAAAGTTGCCAAGGTGGAAAAACACTACTCTAAGCAAGAAATGAATCAACTCAATGCCCGGAATCAAAAATGTTTTTAGCTACCATTGCACAATTCTACATATCCCAGTTTCCTCTGATGCTTTTACCTAGTTGGAGTAATGAAACATCTGCAGGAAAACAATCAAATTCAGAGAGCACCAAGGACCCCTCACTAGATATTTCAAACTCTTTCCAGTGCTCGAAACCTCCATGTCTGTTCACCTTCCCAGTTGGAAAGAATTCAATGGGAAGTCTTCTTTCATGCTTCCCTTTGCAATTCATCTGAAGAGCGGGGAGTCTGAAAAGCTGCAGCTTGTTAGGGAATGGACATTTCATGCACACAGCACCAGTTTGATTGGAGCCACACAAAAATCATCGGCCACGCCACCACCTGCCATGCTTATGAGTTCATCGGAGCCTGGAATTCCACAAGCAATTCCATCAACAGACACACTGACCTACAACCAGCCTAGGCATCCCTCAGAATCGAAATCAACTGCATGTCAACGCTGCTAACATCGGATATTTTTGCTTTGACAACAGATGGAGATGCATCCATTTTCTTCTTTTGTTTTACTCTTAGAGTTAGAGTTAGAGTTAGATGATACCAGGGGGGGGAATGTGCATGAGAGTTAACTAGACATAGCAATACTAAACCTAGTGTGAGAACCAAGGTTATTGAAATAAGAGATGATAGGAAATGGCGGGCTGGAGAACTGGAGGGGAAGCCTGCATTTCAAACTAATTGGAGAATGTGATTTATGATTGTTAACTGGAGGAGGGAATTGTGCTTTGATACTATGTGCTCAGGGGAGGGGAACTCAGTTTTTGGCTTTGATTATGTTAGTGCCGATGCTATGCTACTCAAATAAAGATTCTTTAAGGTAAATAATGCCTCAGAGTTCTTTGAAGAGTTTCATCTGTCGGAATGACACCGCACAGCCAACCAGAGGCAGCACTGACCTTCAACCAACCCACACAAGCCCCCCTCAACCAGCAGTTCACCTCCCAATGACCTTGACCTGATGTAACCTCCCCATCACAAGACTCATCACAAGTCTCCCACTGATGACTCCCACCTGACCCATCACAAGACCCATCACAAGACCCTCACTTGACACACCCACACCTGAAGCCCTTATAAACAGTAGAACACTGACATCCCCTAAACTCCACTGAAGATGTTATTTAGCCTGGTAACAAAATGTTTGGAAGCCAACCCACAAGCTCTTACACCCCGGCTACAGATATTCGCCATTATTGCAAATCTGAATTTTGATCCCATGACCGTGGGATGTTGCAACGGTCATGAGAAATGGTCATAAGTCGCTTTTCTCAGGGCTGTTGTAACTTCGAAGGGTGACTCAGTCAAGGACTATCTGTCCACATGCAAAGGAGACCCATGCGAATTTCTCCGAAGCCCTCTTCTGCTTTGAGAGAACAAGAAAGAGTAGTGGAGAAAAGTTCTAAAGAATGTCTCGGTCCAATCCGAGCAGGACTCACTCATAATTTTTTGGGTCCTTAGTAATGAGTAACATCCATCAATAAGAATTCAGAAGTTGTTTTGGGGGGAAACTTACATTTCACAGCTCCTTTGTTGCAGAAATCATGGTAGCAACACTTGGCCGTCCTTCGCTCGTGCTTCGAAGGAAACGTGAAACTCGTGGAAAGAGATGGACAGTTCTTGGTTGGCACGCAGCCTTTATAGGTGGAGAACCATTGATTGTTCTCTGGGGTTACAAGAGGAAAACCACAAGACAAGGGTCAGAGCTGGATAAAGTAATGTCAGAAAGTAAAGGTTGGAGATGGGTCTCAGTGACATCAAGAAGTAGAGAGTAAGGAAGAGGACCTTGACAGAGACATGCAAATTCCATTCCTGAAGTCACCTTCCTTACTCTCTACACAAGATTAAGGGAACTTTCAGAGGGATTGGAGACTACTGTATCCTAGAATCTAGGACGATGGAAGGAACAATGAAGATTTATTGAAGACCCACTACTGTCCACCAACTCCAGGCTTCAACGGGAGCAACCATAAATTTTCATATTATTTTTCAGATTTGGGTTGCAGTGGTTCCACCATACAAGGCAGAAGGCCTTAAACTCAAACAGGCTGTTATTGGTTTGCAGCAGTGGTGGGATTCAAATAGGTGAACAACTGGTTCTCAGGGTGGATGCTGCTTCCGGAAGTCCATTCTGGTCTTGGGCAACAAAAAATTAGCTACTGGTTCTGCCGAAGTGGTGTGAACTGGCTGAATTCCACCACTGGTTTGCGGGTGTGCAGTTGAATGCCACTGTTTCCAGATGTATTTGAGCATATTGGCTAGAGATTAAGGATTCTGTAATCCAACAGATTCGGAGGATACATGATACAGGCTTGGAAAATATATATTTTCCAAGCCTGATGTCAACGCTGCTAACATTGGATGTTCTTGCTTTGACAACATATGAAGATGCAGCCTTTTCCTTTCTTATACTTTACTCTTAGAATTAGATGATGCTATGGGAGGAGGCGGAATGTGGTGGGAGTTAGTTAGACATAACAGTATTGTACTAGTGTGTGAATTCAGAGCTTGAAATAAGAGATGATAAGAATTGGCGGGTTAGAGATCAGGAGGGAAAGCCTGCAATTCAAACTAATTGGAGAATGTGATTTATGACAATTAATTGGAGGAGGGAATTGTGCTTTGATACTATGTGCTCAGGGGAGGGGAATTCAGATTTTGGCTTCGACCATGTACGTGCCGATGCCATGCAACTTGAATATCAAGATTCTTTAAGGTAAACAATGCCTCGAAATTCTTTGAAGAGTTTCATCTGTCGGAACCATGACACCTGTATCCTGTATCCTCCAAATCTGTTTGATTACAGGATCTGTAATCTCTAGCCAATATGATTCCAAGGCTTTCTACCTTGTGTATGTGTGTGTGTGGTGTATGTGTGTGTATACACATATCCCTCTTCTCCAACATAACCTTTTAATAACCAGGCTACTGTAGTGTTAGATTGGAAGAATCCAATCCCCTCCACCCCTCAAAAGGCAAAGACACCCACCAATGATGTTCTCTGTGGTAAGGATCAGGCAGGCCTTTTCAGATTTTGGACAATTATATGGGGCCCCGGTGCAGGAACTGGTTTTGCTGCTGCATCGTTCACACTGTAAGCCAAGCCCTGGAAGAGAAGATCAGCAAAGCCATGTGCCACTGTCTTCTTTGTCCTTACTTGATAGCACAAATGTCACCTAACTGCTTCTTTATCATAGATCAGTGATGGCAAACCTTTTAGAGCAGGGCTTTTCAATCTTTTCAACCATTGTACCACTTTTAGGATATGGTAACATCCGAGTACCACCAGTCACCTAGTAAGGTGTCAAAAAACTTGATGACCAAAAAAAAAGAAAAAGAAAAAAGTGATAAAATACAGGTAGTCCTCAACTTACAACAGTTCGCTTAGTGACTGTTCGAAGTTACAATGGCACTGAAAAAAGTGCCCCCCAAGCCACAGCCGAGCAAGACACCTGCCTGCCTGCCCGGCGGCGCTCTTCCTCCTGTCTGAGGTTTTCATTGTTGTGAGCATCTCTGTTGAGGATTGGCAGCGGGGGTGGATTGGAGGGGTGTTTGGTTTTTATTCTCCCCGTCTGCTGGGTGGTTGCAGGAGGTTTTGGTCACTTCACATGACCCTGGGACACTGTGACCATCATAAATATGAATCAGTTGCCAAGCATCTGAATGTAAATCACAAGACCCTGGAGATGCTGCAACATTCCAGCTGATTAGTGCTTCTTCAGGGCTCAGTGGAAGCACCAGGATCAGCGCCAAGCTCCAGCTGGATCCTGGTGCTGATCCTGGCGCTTCCACTGAGCCCTGATAGCCCTGCAGCTCCAGCCGTCTCTCGCTCAGGCTTGTGCGGTGCTGCCACCGGTTCAGCTCATTCCCCTCCCCCACTACCACTTTTCTAGGATGCTCACGTACCACCTGCCAGGTGCCAATGTACCACAGGTGGTACCCGTACCACTGGTTGAAAAGCCCTGTTTTAGAGACCGAGTGCCCAAAAACTGGCCCCACCCCTGCTCCACTCCCTGCCCCATTCTCACCCTGCCTGCCCGCAGGGCCACTCACCGCCTCCACAGCCCGCTGCAGATCACCCAGGCAGCCCAGCAGCGCCATGGCAGCCACGCCCTCTGCCCGTGCCCTGCAGTATCAACTGTGCGCGATGGGGTGTGAGGGCAGAGTCTTGTCTACGCTGCCTGGCTGCCATGTCCTTGGCTGCGCTGCTCCGCATGGGCCACACTCGGGGGGTGACTTTCCTCCAGGGAGGCTGCTAGTGAGGAGGGGGTTGTGGGGGGAGGCCAGACTGGGGCAACAGCATGTGTGCCCACAGAGAGGGCTCTGAGTGCCACCTCTGGCACCCGTGCTATAGGTTCACCACCACTGTCATAGATCATTCTTCACATGAAATGGCAGTGAAGCAAGCTTGTTTATCAGCAGCAAAAAAGCAAAGAGAAAAACTCATCCCTCTGCTCTTTGCATGGCATAGAATTGGGGAAAAAATATATTCTTGAAAGTGAACACTCTACCTCAGCCTAAAACAAGCCAGAAATTTGTGGGAGAAGGAGAAGAGACATCCTGGTGATAGGTTTTTATAGGATCAACAGTAAAGATCCTAATATGTATACAAATGGTTCTCAATCCTTCCAATTATAAGAACCCAAGATGGGGAAAGAGGGGGGAAATGCTGAAGATATTGGAGAATCACAGATCATCAAACTAGACACTGATGAACTAGATGACAAAAACACTACATTGTGATATAAAATAAGTGCATGATGTCCCTAAACAGTGTTTAAAAATGCCCTCCATCTTCTCTACCATACAGCCTTTCCATCTTGTGGTGCCTAGAGGTGTGTCTTCATAGCATATAGCTTAAGAGAAAGACTTACTGCTTAAAATTTGCTTCAGTTATTTGGGCTGTACTATGACGTGTATGATCAGCAGAGTACTTGTCAGTTAGCCACAAACATTACACTAACTAAAATATTAAACCTATCCCAATGAAATCGTCCTAACATCTCCCCTTTAGGATGTCTGAGAAGAAATAAAAGAGAAGATATGGAGAAAACTCCAGATAAGGGCTTGAGAAGCTAAGGACTTGAAGAGACAAGAATAATCCAAGCAACTCTTAAGTATCTCCTGGGTCTAAATCAGTCCCTGATAACTTACCAAGAGCCAGCAGAAAGTCAAAGAGGTAATAAGTCAGCAATACATCCATTCTCTTTAGAACCAGAGAGAATGGAAGGCTGGAGTTGAGGTGGCAACTGCATCAACATCTGGATTCTTCTAGCTGAGGAAGCTTCCTGGACTGGAAAGGATATAAGAATGGGCCAGGGGAAAGGGCAGATTCAAAGTCCTACTTATACAATCCATCACTTGCTAAAACTCAGCCTGAATGTCAGAATCCAATTATATTTCATTTCTAGCTACCTACTCTGAAAAAAGACCCATTTCTTACTCTTTGTGGATTCTGTCATACTACAAAAGGGGAGGAGGGAGCAAGGGGGTTTATGACTCTCACTTCCTTCATTTAAACTACAAAGGACTGGATGCGATTCTTATCAAGAGGACTGACCATAACAATATGGCCATAGCCTTTCATCTACTCTCTCTCTGAAGTCTCCCTTTTGCCGGCAGTGAGGGGAAAGGGGTGGAACAATGTAATGCCTGGGATCGTCGCTGGAAGGACGGTGGGGTGGGGGCTGCTTGGGAACACTTAAAACATTAAAGGGTAGGGGTTGACCCCTCAGATCCTGTCTAGAACGCCTGCAACCATCTTCTCTTAATAAAGATGCCTGTTGGAAGAGATATTCCAAGAGTTCTGTCTTCTTAAGATGTAAAGTGGGGTGGGTCCTTACACTGAACTTGCTGACCCATTATCATACTGAAGGATATTCTAATTCATTCAAAACAAGTATCTGTTTACCTCTGAGCTCTCCCCATATTCCTACTTAACCCCACCCCATCCCCCCCAAAAAGAAAAAAAAACATGAGATTTTTTTTGACCAGAGAAACTCAAAATGGTTGAATCAGAAGGAAATCTTCCCGAGTTCCAGGTAACACAACTGGTATTCACAATATTTAGGATTCAGCCTGTTTACCTGAAAGTGAGACCAACTGAATTCTTTAGGACTTACTCCTAAGCCAACACAACAGGGTCAGGGATGTCAGTTACATAAGCTTTTCTCAATAACTTGGGCATCAGATATGGAATCATGCAAGCCATTGCTGATCCAAAGTTATATACCCATTGCATGCTGTCAGTTTAATGTTCTCCAGCAGCTAGTTTACATTTGGGAGCTGAAAGATATTTCTCTTAATTCTTATGTCACTGTCTTTCTTAGATTAAGGTAAATAACACACTCTATTAGAAGTGGGGGAAAAATATTATTGGCTAACACGATTATGACATCAGTGGCTCGTTCCACCAACCACAGGAGACCACAGGTTAGAGTTCTGTATCCATTCTTTGTTGACAGTTACCTCGGTGGTCATAAAGTCAGTTCCAGAATCAAGTTGCACCCATTTGACACCAACTTGGGATTCCTGTGTCACTCTTCTTTGATTCCAACTCCTCAACCTTAAACCTAGATATTTTGACAGTTTGGGCAGTTGATTGGTTCCAGAGAATTAGGTCTCAGGTTTCCTTCCTGATACCCAAAATAGCCACCCCACCTTGTTCCATAAGCAACTTAGCTCTGGTGAACCCGTGCCAAATGGAACTCATTGTGTAATTTGTGTAGGTAAGCTGTCATTTGGGAGGAGTTATGAGACAACATTTGCCCTTAGAAGAATCTGAAAGGGAGAGATATGGGTGAAAGCCTACTATTAAATTCCTTTAGAAATCCACCTAGGAGGCTTTATATGAGGTCAAAGTAGGAATGCTCAAAAATTGAGAAGTGAGCAGATTTGCGCATTCTCAACTGATAAACCTCAAACCCCCAAAAGGAAATGATGGGTGTCACAGATCCTTCCTCAAATGTAGTTTTTGATTAAGGAACTCGTATATATTCCTGGCATATTTTGTCACTGGGTAATTTCCAGAAAGTGCAATGATTGCTTTTTTGATCACTGAGTAACAGAGGTTATCTTTACTAATAGTCCATATGCTGACATAAATTGTTTCGGCTCCTCCCCTCGGAACGCTACTATAGGGCATTGCGTGCCAAAACAACTAGACACAAAGACAATTTTTTTCCCGTGCGATCACTCTGATGAATACCTAATCCCCACAGCACTGTTTTATGCCTAAGGATATTTACCCATGTAGTATGGCTGTGTTACTATTATCCTTCTCATCTCTTCTATTACCTTCTCCTATTGGTATCTTATGATTATGATTATGTTACTTGTTTGTTGTTTGTCTCCAGAGTTATATACCAGAGACAAATTCCTTGTGTGTCCAATCATACTTGGCCAGTAAAAAACTATTCTATTCTATTCTATTCTATTCTATTCTATTCTATTCTATTCTATTCTAGTCTAGTCTAGTCTAGTCTAGTCTAGTCTAGTCTAGTCCAGTCCAGTCCAATCCAGTCCATATTCTATTCTATTCTATGCCATGCCATGCCATGCCATGCCATGCCATTCTCTGCTGTGCTGTGCTGTGCTATGCTATGTTATGCTACTCTATTCTATTCCATTTTCTATTCTATTCTATTCTATTCTATTTCTTTCCACCCAATTTAATTTGGTCTTCTCCAGAAATCACCATCGTAAGAGGAGATGCTTAGGATCTTAGTAGCCTCCTCAAATTATGTTCCACGGGATTTCCTAATTTTTTTTATTTCTTGGGAAATTTACTGGGTAGCATTGGAAATTGCTCCTTTGTGGACTGAGGTTTGGTGCTCGTATGACACAACTGACTGAAATAATCCCAGGATCAAAGGTGTCTCCTGATCAAATTAGGTTCCGGTGTTTGTATAACATATTAATCCCACCCCATATCTAGCTCAGCGTGTTAGGGAAACCCATCCAGTAAATTCTGAAGAGGAAACCTCAATTTAAAAATACTTACTTATTTGATTTGTATGCTGCCCATCTCACCTGGAAAATCTTTCTAAAGATTTTAACCAAGGTAGGTCCATCATAAATTTGAAGGTTGCTAAGTGATTGATTATTCTCCAATCCCGTAACAGGTAATCCTCAAGGACTGGAGAATAATCGTATTAAGATGATTTGAGAACCGTGCCAGAAATCCTGTGTATTTTTCCCAAAGTTTTATAGAATATGATAAATTCCAATAGTCAAGAGGACACTCTGCTAAACCAACAAGGGATAGGGAGAATTAGAAAATGTATTTGTAACAAAAAGAAAATAAAAGAGGGAACAAGGATGTAACGCCAGAGAGACTTTATTATTATTATTATTATTATTATTATTATTATTATTATTATTATTATTATTATTATTATTATTGTTGTTGTTGTTGTTGTTGTTGTTGTTGTTGTTGTGGTTGTTGTTGTTGTGGTTGTTGTTGTTGTTGTTATTATTATTAATTCTAGAGACCAAGTATTATTGTAAATAAATGCCTTCATTCCTTCTCCCACTTTGTTTGAAAGATTACTAGACCTCGTGGATGAAAAGAACTTGAAAATTTTATTGGTAATTCCGGAGACCACCAAGATGGCGGCCTTTTTATCAAGCACAGAGGAGGAACCAGATGACTTCAAAAAAAGTTCTGGACGAAGAAGACACTGGCAAGGGCCGAAAAAATGGTGCTTGAGGAAGAAATAACACCCCACACACCCTTGTCGGTGCAAGCTGCCTTCACACTCAATTTATAGATCTTCCCTCCAAATGGCACCAGGTCATTCTGTTGCAAGCTGCAGGCATTCTTAGTTGCACAGCCCTTGATGGCAAAGGATTGATTCGTAGAAGCTGCAGAGAGAGAAATAAGCTGAGCTACATTTGTGCAAACAGAGGAATCACTTTGGCATGGGGAATTGTGGCCTGTGAGTTCAACTCTTGAGTATTGTCTTGCATGTGCGAATCAAACAACACTGAACTTCCTAAGTAGAGTCTATTATTTCACCCCGCAACTATCAGTAGCCTTCCCAGGAGTGCCTGTTTCTTGACCTCATCTTCCTCAAAGGCTAATTTGGAAGCCCCCTAAGGGTTTAACCCCTTCTCATACCAAACAAAATCAAGACAAGAGTTATTTTGAGGTTTGTTTGTTTTTTCTCATGCTTTCCTCTTTTTCAGGACTGAGTAATCTTTTCTGAAACTTATTCCCTCCCCAGAGAAGAGCAACTAAGATGATCCAAGGCCTGGAGACTAAAACATATGAAGAACGGCTGCAGGACTTGGGTTTGGCTAGTCTAAAGAAAAGGAAGAAATAAGGGAGACATGATAGCAGTGTTCCAGTATCTGAGGGGCTGCCACAAAGAAGAGGAGGTCACGTTATTCTCCAAAGCACCAGAGGGCAGGACAAGAAACAATAGTTGGAAACTGACCAAAGAGAGAAGCAACCTGGAATTAAGGAGAAACTTCCTGACAGTGAGGACAATCAACCAGTGGAACAGCTTGCCCCCAGAAATCGTGGGCACTCTATCACTGGAGATTTTCAAGAAGAGACTGGACATTCACCTGTCTGAGATAGTATGGGTTCTCCTGCTTGAGCAGGGGGCTGGACTAGAAAACCTCCAAGATCCCTTCCAGCTCTATTCTATTCTAAACTGGAACTTGATATCCCCTTCCCATGGGCAGGTCAAGATTCCTTCACCATGATGAACTAAGGAACAGCACATATAAATTGACTCTGTTTTGCATTCCAATTCTTTAGGGCAGGGCTGTCCAATCTGGGCAATTTTAAGACTTGTGGACCTCAACTTCCAGAATTCCTCAGCCAGCTATAGGATCATGGTGTGATTGTAGCCAGTATATTGAGGGGACAGGGTGGGTGGATGAATGATTAAATAACTGAAAAAATACCAATAGATGCTCCTGTGAGAGTAATGCATTTCTCTTCAGTTCCGATGCAGGTAATGTGACTTTTGATTTCACACTCTTTCTGATTGTAGCTTTCACAGGCCGGACAAGACACCCCGTTTTCCAAAGTACCAACCGGGGGAACTGTAAACCAAGATAGATTTCACCTTAGCATCCAAATGAGAAGATATATCAAGGGAACTGTTGGAGGTACAGTGTCAAAAACTCAGGATTGCCGCCATGATCACACCACACCTCTGATTTTGATCGTTTTGATAGCCACGGTGCTATCCTGAATTCTTTGATACATGCACCATTACTACCCCTAAGCATTTTGACGGATAAGCATCCTGTAGCACTAAGTCAACTGTTGGCTATTAAGATATCTTTTTCCCCTTAGACTTATTGTATTTTAACCAGTTTTCCATTGGCTTGGAAGATTTTTTGTTTTATCCATCCAACTCTGAATAGGCTGTCTTTGAGTGGGGGTTGGCTAGTTCCATTCTAAATTTCTCCTATTCTTTTTTAATCCTAGTTTAGACATTGATCCATAAGCAGAATTTCTAACAGATATGCATTAGCCCAGGGGTAGGCCACCTTGGCTCTTTTATGACTGGTGGACTTCAACTCCCAGAATTCCTGAGCCAGCCATGCTGAGGGGAAAGGGAGAGGTTGCCATGCTGAGCCATGCTGGCTCAGGAATTCTGGAAGTTGAAGTCCACCAGTCATAAAAGAGCTAAGGTTGCCTACCCCTGCATTAGCCTCTGGGTCAAGAGCCATTGTAGAGTTGTCCTCCTTAGAACTTGGACACAAAAGTGTTGCATTGCGGATTTAGAAGATAATAGGCCCCTCTGTTCCTCATTGTCTGCTCTGTCCTTAGGAATAGATCCTATACTGTACCTCTGATTTAAGGCTGTAGGGACAAGAATCTAGAAAAATACAGGAACAAGCATGCAATAAGGTAACTACTTAGCCAGAAATGAGCAGCTGAGCCACTATTTTTTTATTTACTTAGGAGGTGCGTGGCACAGAAATCTTTATTGTTTCTGTTGTTTTATTTTTTCCTACGGAAAGTCAGTGCTTGTATGACTTTTCATCTGTTCCGAGCATTAATTTAGCGGCTTTCTAAAATTGCTTTCTGTCTCTTGAGAAGCTCTGTATTTTTCCCTCCTTGCCAATTTATATTTTAAATAGGATTATCCAAAGGAAGGAATAGAATTCTTATATTGTAGTTTCCTCTTTTAAATAAAATAACTCAATTAAAAAAAAAAAAAAAAGAACGGTTCCCAAACCCAGGAAATACTCACCACTTAGACTTAACCCTTCGTTGCACATATCTGTTGAGCAACATGCCATATTGCTTTGGATGTGGCGCCCAGTAGCTGTGGTCAAGGTGAAGGTCAAAGGTCTACAAAGCTTTTGGTCAATGCATCCTTTGTACGATCCACTGGGTTTGACATCTCCACCTGGGAAGAATGAATGAAAAGCAAGTAGAGAAAAATCGATCCATTCCACTGCCTCTGGTAAACTAGCAACTCCAGCTTCCTTAGATTCTACTGAGTATTCTTTATTTACTTGAGTTTTATCCTGATTTTATTACTTTATAAGTAACTCAGGGCAATGAACATACAGTACATACAGCTCCTTCCTCCTCCTATTTTCCCCACAACAATCCTGTGAGGTGGGCTAAAAGAGGGTGATTGGCCCAAAGTCCCCTAGCTGACTGTGATGCCTAAATCAGGATTAGAACTCACCATCTGCTGGTGATTGGCCCACAGTCACCCAATCCACTTTCATGCCTAAGGCAGGTTTAGAACTCATTATCTGCTGGTGATTGGCCCACAGTCACCCACTCCATTTTCATGCCTAAAGCGGGATTAGAACTCACAGTCTCCTGTTGATTGGCCCAAAGTTCCCCAGGTGGTTTTCATGCCTAAGGAGGGACTAGAACTCACCGTATCCTGGTTTCTAGGCCAGCACCTTAACCATTACACCCAGCTGGCTCTATGCGTGGCATCTGATGAGACCCAGCACTCTTACCCAGTGTATTGACTTCTGCCAAAGTTACACATGCAACCCCCAGATCTGTGCAATTATCTCTGCATTCAGTGCTTCCAAGAGGACATGAAACACAGGTTAAATTTGCCATTCCTAGGGGGAGAGAGAAAGTGTGAGTTACTGAAAGAAAAAATGAGCACTTCTCTGCTGTAGACCCAACCAGGCCTTGATCTTTGGACCATCGAAATTGGAAATGTCCACTCCGAGGGCAGCTCTGATAGCTCCAACACTCATTTTTCTTTTCCTCTTCCTCCTTTGGTGTTTACCTACATATAAGCTGCTGGTTCTACTGCAAGGAACAAATGAGTATAGTTAATGCTCAACTTACAACCACCATTTGGGCTACAGTTTCCACTGCTGAGTGAATTGCGGCCATTTTGTTCTCCTTTTTAGCCACGGTTCTGAAGCAAATCACTCCCATTGTTAAGTCAATCATGTAGTCATTAAGTAAACCCAACTACCCCCCATTGACTGCTTGTTGGAAGTCAGCTGGGAAGGTCCCAAATGGTGATCACTTTACCCTGGGATGCGGCAACTATCAAAAATAGCATGCCGGTTGCCAAGCACCCAAAATTTGTGCTGTAAGGGATGCTGGGACAGTCGTAAGTGCAAGGATTGGATGTATGTAAGTCACGTTTTTCAGTGCCTTTGTAACTTCGAATGATCACTAAACGAATGGGGTAAGTTGAGGGCTGCCTTTACTTGATGCCTATAATCCATTTGCAACCGTCTGCCCAGGAATTCACACACCTAGCACAAACCCAGAAATTTGGGGTTGAAAGGACTCACCGTGGACATAAGGGAGGACAATAAAAATAAGGCAGAGGATCAAACTTCCCTTCATTGTTCCTTGTGGGAAGAACAAATACAGCTGAACACAGGAGTAACTCCAACGGTGATGCTTTCTGTTGCACAAAGAAACAAATATTTCATCAATTTGCTTCAAATCAGGACTTCACCTTACACAGCTATATATGGCTTGGCTTTGCGAGAGGAATGATACAGTAACTAAGTAGTCCTTGAATTAAATCTGGCCTCTAAAATGTGCCCCATCATTTCAAAAATCTCTTGGAGAATAAAAGTTGGTTGGCAAAGAGAAGATGAGTGAGTTTGTTATTGTATGATGGATTATCTGGGAGATTCTCAGTCCTCCAGGTCAGGGCTTTTCAACCAGTGGTAGGGGTACCACCTGTGGTACATTGGCACCTTGCAGGTGGTACGCGACCATCCTAGAAAAGTGGTAGCGGGGGAGGGGAATGAGCTGAACCGGTGGCAGCACCGCACAAGTCTGAGCAAGAGACGGCTGGAGCTGCAGGGCTGTCAGGGCTCAGCGGAAACGCCAGGATCAGCGCCAGGATCCAGCTGGAGCTTGGCACTGATCCTGGTGCTTCTGCTGAGCCCTGAAGAAGCACCAATCAGCTGGAGCTCAGCACTGATCCTGGTGCTTCTGCTGAGCCCAGAAGAAGCGCCGATCAGCTGGAATATTGCAGCATCTCCGGGGTCTTGTGATTTATATTCAGATGCTTGGCAACTGATTCATATTTATGATGCTCAGTGTCCCAGGGTCATGTGAATTGACCAAAACCTGCTGCAACCACCCAGCAGATGGGGGAATAAAAACCAAACACTCCCCACCCACCCCCACTGCCAATCCTCAACAGAAATGCTCACAACAATGGATAGAGTAGAGGAGATAGTGAAAGAACCAATGATTGCATGGGCAAAAAACATAGGGCACAATATAGAATTAGAAGATTGGGAAAGAATTTGGAATAAAAATCACAAAATAACAAAATCCGCCGCATATAAGGAAAATCAATATAAAATGCTATATCGTTGGCACCTAGCCCCTGCAAGATTAGCCAAAATGTATCCAAAC
>NW_015387763.1:63828-65346 GCF_001527695.2 Protobothrops mucrosquamatus | reverse complement strand
TTTATGCGGTTTGGGAAAATTGGTATAATTGGATAGACAATAGAAATAAAAATTGGAAATATACATAAGGTTATTGTGTAAATTAGGTTATTGTGGGTTAGATTGAATGTACATAGTGTATATATTGTATAGAATGTAGATCCATAGTATATAAAAATGACATAGTCTGCTGAATATGTACTGTATTAAAAAAAAAAAACAACAACCTCGGACAGGAAGAAGAGTGCGGCCGGGTGGGCAGGCAGGTGTCTTGCTCGGCTGTGCCTTGGGGGGGCACTTTTTTCAGTGCCATTGTAACTTCGAACAGTCACTAAGTGAACTGTTGTAAGTCGAGGACTACCTATACTTTATCACTTTTTTCCTTTTTTTTTTTTTTTTGGTCATCAAGTTTTTGACACCTTGCTAGGTGACTGGTGGTACTCGGATGTTGCCATATCCTAAAAGTGGTACAATGGGTGAAAAGGTTGAAAAGCCCTGCTCCAGGTCATGGTTGTCCCAAAGGGGCTGTTTTTCAGGAGGCAACTGGAGTTTCTTGTCTTTCTTTCGAAGACATTTCGCTTCTCATCCAAGAAGCTTCTTCAGCTCCACTCCCCACCATCTAGTCAGAGCTGAAGAAGCTTCTTGGATGAGAAGCGAAATGTCTTCAAAAGAAAGGCAAGGAAGTCCAGTTTCCTCCTGAAAAAACAGCTCCTTTGGGTATGATCGATTGGTTATTTATTTATTTGTAAAATTTATTATCTGCTCATCGCCACATGGTGACTCTGGGCAGCTTAATAATTGCTGGTTAGTGTAAAATGTCAAAGTGAGCTTCCAGGTTTAAAGAATCCAATTGTGAGAACTGAGGCTCAAGAACGTTCAATAAAGAAGGGGCGGGGAAGTTCCACATATTTTAAATAGGTCCTGTGTCCATTCTTTCTCCAAGTCTTTCTCTGCTGATTTCTAAGGCAAATGTTCTCAGCCTCTTTAAAGAAAAGTATTATATTTTCCATTGTTAGACTAAAGTACGCACTCCAGTTGAATACACTTTACAGTCCAGGGGTAGTCAACCTTGGCTGGCTCAGGAATTCTGGGAATTGAAGTCCAGGAGTCATAAAAGAACCAAGGTTGACTACCCCTGCTTTACACTGTCATTTATTTAGCCATTGGCCAGTTCAGGTTTGAAATCCCCCAAGTAAATTTTGAAATCTATCTCTAGCCATTCAGAAGTCCACCAGCAAAACAATTTGCCAGCTTTCGAAATGACACTAATTTGGGTGCGGAAAATAGAAACATGGGGAGAAGAGAAATAACACAAGAGCGTGGATGCCTACCAGCTATATTTAAAGAGAGAAATTCATCGCAACTTACCTATGATCCTGAGATCCAGCAGATGTGATCCATTCAAGTTCAAGCCCTCTCTTTTCCCTTTTTATAGACCTGACGATGGATTTGTTTATCAAAATTATTCACCAGGTAATAATGTGTCAAATTACTTCCTGATAGCATTCAAATGTGGTTAGACTTTGCCACTGCTGACTG
>NW_015387763.1:56837-62743 GCF_001527695.2 Protobothrops mucrosquamatus | reverse complement strand
TTAAAGAGAGAAATTCATCGCAACTTACCTATGATCCTGAGATCCAGCAGATGTGATCCATTCAAGTTCAAGCCCTCTCTTTTCCCTTTTTATAGACCTGACGATGGATTTGTTTATCAAAATTATTCACCAGGTAATAATGTGTCAAATTACTTCCTGATAGCATTCAAATGTGGTTAGACTTTGCCACTGCTGACTGTTAGAATACTGTTCCAAACAAAACAATAGTTCTCAGAAATGAAGGCAAATATATGTGTCCCAGGATAATGTTGCGAGATCCAATCTGGGTCGGTCACTGGGACCAGATGTTTAGTCTTCTGAGCTTTTGGACTCGTGCTGAAGCTTCTCACACATTGTTCTATAGATGGCATTTAGCATCGGCGAGATTGGCTAAGATATATAAAAATATGAATCCGGACTGTTGGAAATGTAAAAATAAAGAGGGAACATTTTATCATATGTGGTGGCAATGCCCCAAAGCAAAGACTTATTGGGAACAGATAAGGAGATGGATACAGGAAATAACAAAAGAACAAATTGAATTTAAACCCGAAATATTCCTATTAGGCATAATCAATCCAAAGATGGAAAAACAACTTCAATACATCATTATACACATAATAATGCGCATATGCGCAATCATTATACACATAATAATGCGCATATGCGCAATGCTGGAAAAGGGAAAATATACCAACAAATGTAATGATTATTTAGATACTAGAATGTGCTGAGGTGTACAAACTTACTCTAGAAATAAAAGACAAGGAAGTTACAGAATTTTATGAGATATGGGATAGGTATTACAATTGGTTAGAATTGAGGAATAAAAAAGTATGAGAAGTAATGTAAATAAGTGTAAATAAATGTAAGAGATATAGGACATAGTATTGTTAAGAAAAAAGAAAAATGTACTTTGTATTTTGTTTTTTTGTAAAGAGTAAAAGAAAAAATTAAAATTAAAAAAGAGAGAGAGAGAAGTTCCCTCCAGCACAAGTCCAAAAGCTTGAAAAACTAAACTTCTGATCATGGCGACCGATCCAGATTGGATTCTGCAGAACAATAGTTGCTGCTTTGTAGAAGTATCCTTGGGTTGTGATATGGAAAGTAGAGGGATGGATGTTTGGGGGAAGCATCTCTGCATCCTTCTTCCATAGCTCATATCCTAGCAGGCTGGCTGGGGAATTCTGGGAGTTGAAGTCCCCGAGTCTTAAAGTTGCCAAGTTTGAAGACCCCTGTCCTAGACTTCCCAGCATAAACCAGATCACTGTATAAGCAGAATATTATTTCTTTGAGGGCTGCATGTCTCGTGAACCCAGCAATTTGATTTGGGCAATTTGAGTTCTATTAGATCTCTGAAGAGGGAAAAGTTCTGATGACTTCACCAGGAAGGACATCATGGCTTCACATGCTCTTTCCCACTTCCAGATGGCAATGAGGTCATCTTGAAGAAGGCAACGCCCATAACTTTGCAGATCTTCCTGCTCGTTGAGCTTCCTACGGCTGCTTTTGTCATGTCTATTGCTTCCATAGCCATATATTTAAATTCCTGCAATATAGAGGCATTAACTCATTTGGACAGTACAATTTCTAAGTTCTTTCCCCCAATGGAATGTAGATAAAATTCATCCTTTGCCCCAGAAAGATTGTGAAGTCCTACGCTGGGTAGGGAAGTAATTTCGCCCTGATAAGGATGACATAAAAGGCAGTTATACATCAGGTAAACTGCAACTGGGGCAGAAACCTGGCATTAATAAATTACTTCTATTGATTTATTTATAGTATTTTTATTATTAGCTCTGAGTAAGCTTGAGTTCCCTTTTCCCAGCCCATGTAATCACATCTTCAGCTGTTCAGGATATGGGGGACGGCTTACAGGGAAAATGCTATTTTCTTTGTCCCTGTCCCATCCATCTGGGACTTCCCAGAGAATCTGGATAGCCATTGTTGAGAAACTAGTCTCGGATTACATCAGAGGTTGACTATCTCCATCTAAAAATCCAGATTGTCCCTTGCGATTTATTTTAGTCTCTGGACATGCCCAGGGAATAAGTTTTCTTTTCATCCAAAGGAACGTGTTAAAAAGGAGCAGTTTGATTATGCAAAAACTATCTAGAGCAGTGTTTCTCACCCTTGGTAACCCTAACACAGGTGGACTTCAATTCCCAGAATTCCCCAGCCAGCTGGGCAACCGGCATGTATGTTTGACAGTTGCAACATCCCATGGTAAAATAATCACCATTTGCGGTCTTCCCAGCTGATGTCTGACAAAGCAAAGTCAACAGGGATGGCCATGGCTTTCTGGGGAATTCTGGGAGTCCACAAGTCTTAAAGTTGCCAAGGATGGACACCCGTTTTACAGGTTGGAACATTAAAGGAACTAGTCAATGCATCACAATCATCACCCAGAAATGGCTGAAGCCCCAGTCTAGTTATATAAACTGAGTCTTTTAAATTAATGGTCTTACAGAGTAGGCCATCTGAATGGCAATTTATCCAACTTTTTCCAAATAAAAGTAAACCAATCCCTCATTTCTGGGAATCCTTCCTGAACTTTCAGTTGCGTGGGGCCATTTGTTTCTGCCCCACCTGTTAGTTGGTTAATTATTAAGTCAACTTCTTTGCACCAATATGGCCCTTGTTCAACTCTTGAATGTGCTGGCTCCTTCCTACAAGAAAAAAAAAATCAGACAATGGAATTTTCTTACAAGGGTGTGACCAACCGGGGAGGAACTTATATTCCTTTCTGAAGTGGGACGACATTTTCGACAGCAAACATGACAGGATCTTGGATTGTCTGGGGATGTGTGTGTTTGTGTGTGTTGGTCAGAATGGGAACTGCAACGCATAAAAAAAGGAGTGGGGATTGATTTGCATAATTGCAGCTAATATATTGACCTTTTTTGCATACATCTGCAGACCTCTATACCCCCATTCCGTAGCACCCGTAGAAGAACATCCAGATTCAGCCATAGTTTCATTCCATACAGCATTAACCTTGTGAACTCTCATGCTTCCTCCTTCCGTTATATATTCAAGTTGGACATTATTTAATATTTATTTGCTATGTATATTTAGGGGTGTGGGTCTATACATATGTTGTACATAGTATGTTTAGGTGTTGTGTCATGTGTGTTTCACTTTGAGAGCGGGCAACTAAATTTCATTTTTGATGTGTGCCGTTGTGCCTGCAGTAAAAAAACAACAACAATAAAGGTTATCTTATCTTATCTTACCTTACCTTATCTTATCTCACTCCAGAAATTATATTCGATTACACTTGTGTTATATTCGATTACACTTGTGTTATTTTTGTATTTTTACCTGGTTGTTAGCCGCCTGAGTCCGCAAGGAGAAGGGCGGGATATAAATTTAAAAAATAAATAAATAAATAAACTTTCAATTTGAAATATTAATGGTATGGCCCTCCCGTCACCCATTTGATGATTTCTCTCTTCTATCTTAATGAAACTTATTGCTTGGTAACAATTTTCTTTGAGGGCCATACAAGCCCTTCGTGTGCATTTTTATAGGCAGATATGGTGTCCCCCCCCCCCTCCAATTCCAGGTCTTAACTTGGACGTATTAACTCCCAACGTATTCTTCCTGTGGCTTGTAAAGGAAATATTTTTCTTACTTTATTAAAAGTGTTTCTCAAACCCCTGGATAAGTGCAGCTTTTATTCCCGGCTCATTTGTTGAAACCTAAGGAAGGAACCCTGCTGGCATTATACGCCAAGAGTGAATTCATCCAAAATCAGAATTACTAAATCTTATTCTTCCAAATAAGATGAGTGGCCTCATTTAAATATAATTCGAGACCTTTTTAATGTACCTCCTGAAAGAATGGCTGCAGGACGTGGGTTTGGCTTGTCTAAAGAAAAGAAGAAATAGGAGAGACATGATAGCAGTATTCCAGTATTTGAGGGTCTGCCACAAAGGAGAGGGGGTCAACTTATTTCCCAAAGCACCAGAAGGCAAGACAAGAAACAATGGTTGGAAATTGACCGAAGAGAGAAGCAATCTGGAATTAAGGAGAAACTTCCTAACAGTGAGGACAATTAACCAGTGGAACAGCTTGCCTTCAGAAGTTGTGGGTGCTTCATCACTGGAGGTTTTTAAGAAGAGACTGGACAACCACCTGTCTGAAATGGTATAGGGTTTCCTGCCTGAGCGAGGGGGGGGCTGGACTAGATGACCTCCAAGGTCCCTTCCAGCTCTGTTCTATTCTAATAACTTCCTTTTTGTTAGAAGTAAAAATCTTAAACCTCTTTGAAGATCCAATTTTAACCTTTGAATCAGGTGATCAGCGAGTGCCACAACCTTCTTGAGTTAATTCATTGTTTTGCCCTGGAAAACAAACAGGAAATCTACTCTGCCATCTAGTGAAACCTGAGGGGGAAAATATATATATATATATATTTACCAGAAGCTGATTTGGAATATTCATTTATATTTCATTCATTTATATTTTTTGTTAATATCAAAACTGCATTAAAAACGAGATACAGGTAGTTCTCAGCTTACAGCCATTCGTTTAGTGACTGTTTGAAAATACAACGGCACTAAAAAAAAGGGACTTATGACCAGTTTTCACACTTACGACCACTGCAGCTTACACACGTTTCAAAATTTGGGCGCTTAGCAACTGGCCTATACTTAATAATAATAATAATAATAGTAAAGTTGGAAGGGACCTTGGAGGTCATCTAATCCAACCCCCTGCTCAGGCAGGAAACCCTATACCGTTTCGGACAAATGGCTGTGCAGTCTCTTCTTAAAAACCTCCAGTGTTGGAGCATTCACCGCTTCTGGAGGCAGGTTGTTCCACTGGTTAATTGTTCTCACTGTCAGGAAGTTTCTCCTTAGTTCTAGGCTGCTTCTCTCCTTGATTGGTTTCCATCCGATGCTCCTTGTCCTGCCTTCAGGCGCCTTGGAGAATAGCTTGACTCCCTCTTCTTTGTGGCAGCCCCTGAGATACTGGAACACTGCTATCATGTCCCCCCTCATCCTTCTCTTCCTTAAACTAGACATACCCAATTCCAGCAACCGTTCCTTGTAAGTTTTAGCCTCCAGTCCCCTCATCCAAGAAGCTTCTTCAGCTCTGACTGGATGGTGGGGAAGGGAAGGATTTATACTCCTTGCAGACAGCTGGTCATTTGCATTCTTTTAGATACTCCGGCGCCGCCGTTAGCTGTGCACTTTGGGATGAGCACCCTTCAAATGGTGCTGGACTATGAACTGATTTCCAGAAAACATTGCAGACTGCAGGAACCATTTGCGCTTCAGTGTGAGATGCAGACAACACAGACTCATCCCCAACAGCCTGCGCCTGTCTTCAACCGTGAAGGGACCCAGGGCAGAAAACATCTGGCAGCCAAGAAGGCTCCACACCCATTTGCACCACTCAGGTGACTCTGAGGACACAGACAAACCTCCAAGTGGCCTCAACGACTCTCTAAAAGAAGGCAAATGACCAGCTGTCTGCAAGGAGTATAAATCCTTCCATTCCCATGTAGGGAAGTTAAAGCATTTTGGATTAAAATATGCGGGAATTACTCAAAATATTTTTAAGAAAAAGATAAAGTTTAAGCCGCAGATATTTTTGTTGGGTATTATGGAAGACTTGGATGCAAAAGGAATGGAATTGATGCTGAATTTTATAGCTGCTGCAAGACTATTAGTAGCTCAATATTGGAAAATGGAACGTTTACCTACTATAGAAGAATGGTCATTTAAAGTCTCGAATTTAGCAGAAATGGCCAAGATTTCCGCTTATGTGAAGGATCACTCGCAAGAAAGATATATTTTGGTTTGGAGAAGATGGATAGATTATATTGAGCGTAAATATGGGACTAAAAATATCATTTGGTTTTTGAGTAAATTTTAGAGTATTATGGTTGTATA
>NW_015387763.1:7198-52938 GCF_001527695.2 Protobothrops mucrosquamatus | reverse complement strand
GTTTATCGATAATTTTTGGCTTATACATATCCTGGTTATTTTAACATTCAGTCTTTGTAGACAATCGATGTCCTAATTAGTTTTTCCCCAATTTTTAGTTTCCCATTAATATTCAAATTTAACATTTAATATTTATAATTTCCAAGTTTTAAGTAACCAAAGATCCCTTTATCACAATCAAGTTTCTTTCTTTACAAGCGTTTTTTTTTTAAAAAAAACACCCTCTCTTTTTACAACCCTGTAGTCCCTATTCAGGGTAGAATGGGGGGCAAACTGGATGGAGTTGAGCATTTACTGATCGGATGCCCTTCCTGACACCTACATGATGTTGAAAGCAGATTTTTTTTTTCTTTGCACCCTAAGAGAGGAAAAACTGCCATTACCTAGGATTGAATTCTCAATCTTCAGAGTGGAAGGAGACTGTTTTCACCACTAGGCCATCACAATGCTCTTCTTTCTATATATGCAATATATTTTATTTTCCTGGGCTCCAAGATCACCGCAGATAGGGACTGCAGCCAAGAAATTAAAAGACGCTTGCTCCTGGGGAGGAAAGCTATGGCAAATCTAGACAGCATACTAAAAAACAGAGACATCACCCTGCCAACAAAAGTGCGTATAGTCAAGGCCATGGTTTTCCCAGTTGCAATGTATGGCTGTGAAAGTTGGACCATAAGAAAGGCTGAGTGCCAAAGAATGGAGGCCTTTGAACTCTGGTGCTGGAGAAGACTCCTGCGAGTCCCCTGGACTGCAAGGCGATCAAACCAGTCAGTCCTAGAGGAGATCAACCCCGACTGCTCTTTAGAAGGCCAGATCCTGAAGTTGAAACTCAAGTACTTTGGCCACCTAATGAGAAGGAAGGACTCACTGGAGAAGAGTCTGATGCTGGGAAAGATGGAGGGCAATAGAAGAAGGGGACGACAGAGAATGAGGTGGCTGGATGGAGTCACTGAAGCAGTAGGCCTGAGCTTAAATGGACTCCAGAAGATGGTAGAGGACAGGAAGGCCTGGAGGAACGTTGTCCATGGGGTAGCGATGGGTCGGACACAACTTCGCAACTAACAAAAACAACAAATATATTTGCAAAATGTGGATTGGGCAATAGCTCCCTCTGCAGGACAGCTTTAGTCATGCATTGCTGATTTGAAAGAGCAGTCGCTACAATCTCGAGTTATTTTTACAAATTACTCAAGGTGGCAAACATATCCAACACACCTTCCTCCTCTAATTTTCCCCACAACACCAACCCTGCGAGGTGGGTTGGGCTGAGAGAGAGGGACTGGCCCAGGATCACCCAGCTGGTTTTCAGGGCTAAGGCAGGACTTGAACTCACAGCCTCCTGCTTTTTAACCTGGTGCCTTAACCACTAGACAGGATAACCCACTATCTAGAGCTTATCTCCTTCAAGATAATAATAGGTGAGCAATCAATTAAAGCCCTTCAGGAGAGAATTTCCTATCTAGATCAGACTGGGATCCATTGCCAAGCTGATGATCTGAATATTTTACCTCCACTTACTGTTCAAAGTTCTGATGGGGGTACTGATGGGCTGTCTGCCAAAACAAAGCAAGATTAAAGCATACATTTGAGAGGAGGCCAGGAGGCCTATAATTATGGAATTTGTCTGGCAAGAACAAAGAATGCTTATTCACAAGGAATTGCTTGTAACAATTCTGGGTGGTTAAAAAGCTGATAAAAGTAACTAAGTGTTAGGCATCTTGTATAGCTCAGCTAGAAGCTAGGAACAGAAAGGGCCTGGAGCAAATAGAATGTGTATTAGATAACTCCTGAAGCATTTATTAGCCAAGGTTTAGGAATACAGACGGCTAGAGACCAATAGGATAATTGTTAGATCATTACTAAAATGTTTAATTAGAAGATATTTTTTTAAATATCCCACCTTATCCTGCCTTCTGCTTTAGTAAAAAATGTATAAATCTTCTGTGGTTGAGGTTCCTTGACATTTTGGCTTTAATAAAAAGAAACAAAATCTGCACATCGTGTCTGGGGTTCTTCACGGGCCTCAGCACCAGGCTGAGATCCAAATTGGGGATGTGGGAAAAAGAGCTTATTGTTTTTACGGAACTGTGAGAAGGCTGGCTAGCCTGTGAAGCAAATATATTGCATATATTTTAATCTCATGAGCCTAGCTTGAAGCTTGGGAATTGTATCTAGGAAGGTCTCTGCTACGCTGAAAACTGGTCCTAACCAGAATCTACTGATACGATAGCAACTTTAGAGACAACCCCTAGGAACTAACAACCATAAAAGGTAATTTGTAAATAAGGGCAGGGGGAGATAGAATTAGGGTGGATGGAGATGTAATCAGGGGCGGAGATAATGTATTCATTTTAGAAGCTTTGGATAGGTTGTGACGACATGATTACGGCATGATTACTAAGCCAATGAAGAAGAGGTGGGAGGTAAATTTGTAATGGCAATGGAGAATATAAAGAACGAATATTGAAGATTTGGGGTGTGCCTACTGTGTGCTTGCGTGCACAAGGAGCACCCCCTTTGCAAAGGAGTATGAATAAATTACCATTGTTTTCTCTTGGAAGATTTGGCTTATGATTGTTTATTTCAACTAGACCAGAGGTCTCCAACCTTTTGGACACCAGGGACCGCTTCTGTGGAGAGAGGTTTTTCCAGGGACCAGAGGGTGCATGGTTTTGTGTGCTGCCTGCATCCCGCGGATGGGGCTTTGCTGGTTTGTGCGGACGGGTTGCTGGCATGCTGTGGCCCAGTACTGGTCCACAGATCGGGGGTTTGGGACCCCTGAACTAGACAACGAATCCCACAGGGACAGACTACTTTGCTGCTACTTACAATCTGGATTAAAACTTCCAACCATCGGTCTGCCTCCATGGGCCACATGGTCAAGCTTGAATATGCCTGCCTGCATTACAGCCATGTGCAGCTTCCTGTGGTCACCTGATCATGTTTAATGATGGTTTTGCTGAAAACTGCCATTTCTGGTTCTTTGGCAAAACTGCATCCATAGCAAACCAGGGCTTTGGTATTTATGTGGGATTGTTTTAAACTGGCTGTAAGCCGCCCTGAGTCCTCCGGGAGAAGGGCGGGGTATAAATGAAATAAATAAATAAATAAATAAATAAATAAATAAATAAACAAACAAACAAACAAACAAACAAACAAACAAACAAACAAACCAGCATGGCTGGTGATTAGCAACAGCCGTGTGTGCTAAATAACTGTCACAAAAAAGGTCATAAAAATCATGTCATGAGGCGATCCGGCGGGAGCTTTAGCCCCGCCCATTATGGTTGCAAGTTGTGACGGCCATTAAGTGAACCACTTGATCGCCTCATTTAACTTTTTAAAGTAAGATCATCTTTATTGTCATTTTTTTTTACTGTGAGGACACTGGCAACACGTTAAAAATGAAATTCTGCTGCCTGCTCTCGAAAGTAAGTATATATCTTACCCATACCCATACATAACACACATATACATATGCAGTATATACATACCGTACATATATATACATATTAATCACTGTCCATTTTGAATACATAGCAAAAAGATGAAGCTTGAGAGTTCACAAAGTTGATGCTATATATCAGAGGTCTCCAACCTTTTGGGCACCAGGGACCAGTTCCATGGAGAGAGGTTTTTCCACGGACCGGAGGGTACGTGGTTTCATGCGCTGCCTGCATCCCGTGGATGGGGCTTTGTTTGTTTGTGCGGTCCGGTTGCTGGCATGCCGCAGCCTGGTCCACAGACCGGGGGGTTGGGGACCCCTGCTATATATGGAACAAAACTGTGACTGAATCTGGATGTTCTGCTTCGGATACCACCAATCTTTTCCTAAAAGCAACCCCATACTTGATCCTAATGTCCACACAAAGACTGCAGCTTGTGCCAAAGTGCACTTCTTTTCATCAAACAAACTTTGTTTTTCCTGCAGGCCTGCAAATTTCTGCCCACTTTTTCTCCAAGTGACTGCTGCTTTTGTTCTGTTTTCCACCAGCTCTTAAATGGACTGACATTTTCCTCCTACATTTTCCTCCTACGGTTACTCACTTTAGTCTCCACGTCCCCGTTCACTGGGCACACCCATGCCCCCTCCCTCCCAAAAAGCAAAAACATGAGAAGGAAGTGGTTGTGCTACTTTTTTTTAACACTGAAAGAGCATCCAAGCCAGGGAGCACCGGCCCACAAAGAAGCCAATCCAGGGAAAAAGAACATTGGAAACCAGTTAAAAACATCACCCACCTTCTCTGCACTCACCCACTGCAGCTCACTCTGTCTTCCTCCAGAAAAGCACATTACACTCCTTTGTTACACACACACACACCCCTACAGATTTTTCTCGAAATACGACTACAATGGACCCACAAAATTTCCCTTGCTAAGCGAGGCTTAGTGTGAAGCGAGTCACGCGCAAATTTGCAATCTTTTTGCCAGGGTTTTGAGAAGCCAATCGCTCAAGTTGTTAAGTGCATCACGCGGTCGGTAAGCGAATCCGGCTTCTCCCCCATTAACTTTGCTTGTCGGAAGCTCTCTTAGGTTGCAAACGACAATCCAGGATACCGGAAACCCTGTCTTGTCAATGCAGGCCGGTTGCCAAGCACCTAAAGTTTGTTCACGTGGCTGTGGGGATGGGGTCATAACCGTGAAAAACCGGCCGTAAGTCGGGGGTTTTTTTTTCAGCGGCTTTGCAACTCTGAACGGTCGTATGTAGAGGACTACCCGTTGCTGGCTTGTCGCCCACTTACCGCGCCAGCAGGTAAGAATCCGAGACCCCGAATCACCCCTCAAAGGATCCTCGCAACCGCCTTTTGGTCTTGCACTGAGTTGCGCGCGATCCTTCGGAGCTCGGATCCCCGGAATCCGAAAGCTCCACTCTTCTTCTCCTTCTGGATCGAACAGGATCTCCCGCCGCCAGACGGACGCCCTTCCAGCCCAGGGAGTCCCCGCGAAAGGCAGCTCCAGATGGGCGGCCTTTCGCTCGGATGGAGGGGAAAAGAAACAGAAACTGGCCCCCGAGAAAGGCGGAGCTGCCGGCGAAGAGGCGGAAAGGGGGCGGTCGCTGCCGAGCTTCTCCAAGGAGCAACGTTGGACGGCATCCTAAACGGAATCCAGGTTGGGGTAAATCCGGAGTGGCTCCGTTTCTTCGTTCTTGCGGGGGAGGGGGGGGGGTCTGCAGACTAGTTCGGAACCCCGCGCAATAGGAGCTTTATTCGATTCAGGTCGATCTTCCCATTGCAAAGGCGATGCGCTCCAAAGGACCCACGCAACCATTGCAAAAAAAAAAAGAAAGAAAGAAAAAGGTGGCTTGCAAAAAAAATAATAATAATCTGCTTATTTTAACGTCATCCCAGTCTGTAATTTTTACGTGCATTTGTTGCGTTTTAAGAGCCCGCTTGTCCTCCGGGATAAAACTCTACATGGCTCAGCTTGGAAACCTCTCCCTTTCCCCTCAGCATGGCTGGCTCAGGAATTCTGGGAGTTGAAGTCCACCAGTCATAAAAGAGCCAAGGTGGCCTACCTCTGCTCTACAGGCTGCCCCCACACACACACACAAACACACACGTGTCTTTTTCCCCCTACAAGAGCCTTGTGGGGCAAGCTGGGTTGAGAAAAGGGGATTCATTTGGAGAAGGTCTGCGAGGTTTCCTTGAAATGTGGGGTTCCTTAGTGCTACGACCCCTCCCCAACACCTGCACCCCAGTGAATGCGATGTCTTCCAGGGGGAGCAGCTTAAATTGAGAAGAGGGAAACGCGCCTCCCCCAACTGATATATTTATTTTTTTTACAATTTTTGGAAACCTTGCAGAGATGTTTGAAGCTTCTTTTTCCCTTGCTCGTTACACGCAAGGATCCAGCGCTCCCATTGCATCTTCGGACACGGGAGCTGGTGGTTAACCGCGTACACACGTGATGCTGAAGCCGACAATATTTTTTATTTTTTACCCATGCTCGGATGAATCTCCGGGATCGTAAGGTAACCAACCCCCCCCCCCCGGGGCGCGCCAAAGGGCAAGCCAGACATCAGCGAACCAAGTTCGTGGGAACGCGTCTGTGGAGTTTGCACGTGAAAAAGTGCGGTTGGACCCTTTCCCCCCTTCCCTGGTCCTCCCTCCTCCGCAACTTGGCTGGCCTCCAGACGGGAGGCGGCGGCGGCGACGAAGAGGGCACAACCTCAACCTGTAGCCCGTTGAGCTTGGAGGGCGCCTGCTTGAAGAAGGTCGGCTCAGACCTGCTCCCGAAGAGCCCGCCCCTTTCTGTCTCTATGGTTACCAGGCTTGCGCTACAGCACTCGCGCAAGAAGGAAGGGGAGGGGCGAGCAGCCTCTCCTGACGCTGCGTGGGTGAAGCGTACAAGTTCATTGGGAGGCGGGGAGGCGGTCTCGCGCTCCTATTGGCTGGCCCGCGGGGAGCGACAGCTCAAAAGGCCGCGGCTTTAGCAGCTGTTCGCGGCGACGGATTCTAGCCGCTGTTTTTTATTATTATTATTATTATTATTATTAAAAACTCGAACGAGCATATAGCCGCGTGCGATGCACACTGATATATAGTTATTCCGAAATAAGCGTGCAACGGGGTGTATCTCTACCATATATAGCAGTGTTTCTCAACCTTTGCCACTTGAAGACGTCTGGACTTCAACTCCCAGAATTCCTGGCTGGGGAATTCTGGGAGTTGAAGTCCAGACGTCTTCAAGTGGCCAAGGTTGAGAAACACTGATATATAGTCACCAGGAATCAAAATCGACTGTGACGGGTAAGCAACCTCGGCTCTTTTATGACTCGTGGACTTCAACTCCCAGAATTCCTGAGCCAGCATGGCTCAGCTTGGAAACCTCTCCCTTTCCCCTCAGCATGGCTGGCTCAGGAATTTTGGGAGTTGAAGTCCACGAGTCATAAAAGAGCCAAGGTTGCCTACCCCACATTAAAAGCTGAGGGCCACGGAGGATGGACTTTGTAATACTTGCAATATGGGATTCCAAGCACTACCCAAGAGTTGCAATACCCAGCATATATTTTAGTAAGTTGTACTGATTTTGCCATTAAAAAAAACCCTTCTCAGGCTAAAGAACTGATCCCAATTACAATCAAACAGTTATTTAAGCTTCAGAACTTTGCTTATAAGACTTTAGTGAATGTGGTTGTTTTTTTTTCATCCTGCCTGACATTAAACTCCTTCCTCCTATTTTCCCCAAAACAACCCTGTGGGATGGGTTGGGCTGAGAGAGAGAGAGGGACTGGCCCAAAGTCACCCAGTTGGCTTTCATTGCTAAAGTGAGACTAGAACTCACCATCTCCTGGTTTCTAGCTTGGTGTCTTAATAAAATGGAGCAGGCCTTTAAAATAAGCAGGGAAAACTGAAATGCAGACTTAACCTCCCTTTCTTGGGAGTAAACCTTCATAAATTTGGTGGGGACTATTTAGAAGGAGCAAGAAGGCAAATTCAATTTTAAGAAGTGAATGCAAGATAATCCTGATTTAACTACCGCCCTGTTTAGAGATTGTTCAGTTACTACAGCGCTGAAAAAGTAACTGTTCCTATCACTTGTAACTGTCATGATGGTATAGGGCAGGGGTAGGCAACCTCGGCTCTTTTATGATTCGTGGACTTCAACTCCCAGAATTCCTGAGCCAGCCATGCTGAGGGGAAAGGGAGAGGTTTCCAAGCTGAGCCATGCTGGCTCAGGAATTCTGGGAGTTGAAGTCCACGAATCATAAAAGAGCCACGGTTGCCTACTCCTGGTATAGGGTCTCCCTGCTTGAGCGGGGGTTGGACTAGAAGACCTCTGAGGTCCTTTCCAGCTCTATTCTGATGTATTTGAGCCCTTCACAGTTGGCTTCTGACAAGCGGAATCAATGAAAAAGCTGGCAGTTAAATCACAAGTCATGTGTCAAGCATGGCAAATTGGGAGTCAATCAGGCAATTCAGTTATATAGGTTTATTGTAAACTTAAGTTCTCTATAAGAATCTGATCTACTAACAGTCAAAGCAAATTGGTAGATAAAGAGTCGATGGAACTCAAGTGGGCTGGAGTTAGATCTCTGGTGGATGTGAAGGGACTCAAGACTGATGACACGTTTGACTCCTCGGACTCAGTCTGGCCATCTCCTACATCAGGGGTCCTCAACCTTGGCAAAGCTGGCTGAGGAATTCTGGGAGTTGAAGTCCACAAGTCTTAAAGTTCCCAAGGTTGGGGACCCCTGTCCTACATCATGGTCATACAGTGTCTCAATTTTAACCACAACAGAAGTGAGGACTTAATTCTACCAGGCTGGTGTGATCTCTTACTTAGCAACTGTGCCACTTAAGGGATGGAGTCGCCAGTCCCAATTGTGGTCATTAAAGTGAGGACTAGATGAATTCTTACTTGCTCTATCTTCCCCCTCCCCTGGACCCAATGACGACAACTCTGATATTCGAGAAAGCTTTTTGCCGCGGTTGAAAGAACAAGAGAGGGCATCTCTCCAGAGAGGTATAAAGTTTTTCCAGCCCAGATCGGCTTCCACAGCCCGGAAAGGTCGAGCGGGGTTAACTGAGGACACTGCTCTTCACCAGGCATTTTCCAAACGGGCAGCACAGCGTCTTTGGGATGCTCTGTGCAATGGGGGAGAGGGGGCTTTCTGTGTTTAAACCTGTGAGCAAAATTTGTGTAAAAATCTTTGTCCCGCAGGTCCAAAATGTTGCTTGTTGAAAACGGGACCTTGCAGGAAGCCAGTTTCAGAGCCTTCGTGTGCCAAATCGGGGCCGCGGATGACAGGCTTTTCCGAAGAACAGCTGCCAATTTCGGCTGCTCCCTTTTTTTTTTAGCAGTATGAACGATGCAGATTGGCCCTTAGATGTTTCCATCCTTGGAACAAAAGTCAGTACTGTGGAAGAATCGATTTAGTGGGGGTAAACACAAGGTCAAGGAGTCCCTGTGGATTTTACTCCACTGGTCATGGCTGACTTTCCAGGATAGCGCTCATCTCCGTTTCAAGGTCATTGAGCCAGCGCTGTCCGTGGCCACGTGGCCAGCATGACATCGCGGAGCGCTGTTACCTTCCTACAGAAGTGGTACCTATCTATCTACTCGCATTACCACACTTTTGAATTGCTAGGTTGGCAGGAATTGGAGCAACGACGGGAGCTCACCCCATTGCATGGCGCTGGGGTCTCAAACATCCAGCCGACATGCCCAGCGTCTTAACCAGAACCGCCACACTGCCCCCTAGTGGAGGAGGGCATTTAACAAAATTAAAGAGATCAGAGGGGGTTTTACAGTCACAATCAGTGGCTTTATAATACGATCAATCCTAGGATACCAAATGAAATATTATATTTTTGTCCAAAGATAAAAAAAAGTCTTGAAATGAGAAGAGAATTTCAAGCTTCAGCCACCAGAGTTTCCAGCTTGATCTTTTCCCTCAAAGAGGACTAGAAACATGGATTACATTTCAGCCAACAATACGTGGCTTTAAAGAAATCTGATTAATTTCAGCAGGGTAGAAATAAAACACGAACGATGCTTTGAGAAACTCGGTGGGATTTAATTCATTATTATTATTATTATTATTTGGGGAGAGAATTGAGTTTTTACAGAGGTTCAGCAGGTTAAGTTTTATCCTTTACTGTATTAAACTTTTTTATTTTCATATTTTTTTTTATTTTCAGGTTTTAATGTTTCTCGGGGAAGGGGGTTGTTTTGGTGACTGACAACCATTTCTTTAGCAACAGTTCAAAGTTATAATAGCACTAAAAAAAGTGACCTACAACTGGTCCTCACACTTACAACCGTTGCAGGATCCTCAAGGTCACATGATCAACATTCGGGTGCTTGGCAACTGGTGTGTCTTTGTGACAGTTGTAGCATTCCAGGGTCGTGTGATCCCCATTTGTGACTTTTCCAGCCCACTTCCGATCACTAAAGTCAATGGGAAAAGCTGGATTCATTTAACAACTGCAGTGATTCATGGCAAAATAAGTTCATAAAATTAGGCACGTCTCACTTAATAACCAGCTTGCTTATTAATAGAAATTGTCCTCCCAATTCTGCTCATAAGTCAAGGATTACTCGTACTTACACCCAGTAATAATAGCACAAAGGGAAACAATTCATAACGGTGGAAAGGATAAGCCACCCGGAATCATGAATAAATATGGTTATTTAGCGCATGACATATCATACATGGATTAGCTACATAAGATAGATAAGATAACCTTTATTGTCATTTTTATACTATGGGCACAACGGCACACATCAAAAAATGAAATTGAGCTGCCTGCTCTCAAAGTGAAACACATACATGACACACACCTAAACATACTATGTACAACATATGTATAGACTCACACCCCTACATATACGTAGCAAATAAATATTAAATACTGTCCATCTTGAACATATAACGGAAGGAGGAAGCTTGAGAGTTCACAAGGTTAATGTTGTATGGAATGAAACTATGACTGAATCTGGACATTCTGCAACGGATACCACGAAGTCCCCTCCCAGAAGGGAACATATATTAACATTTCATCTAGACACAATAAAATATAAATGTTAAAAAGATCTATATTCAAATACCAGTGTCTAGGCCAGGGGTAGGCAACCTCGGCTCTTTTATGACTCATGGACTTCAACTCCCAGAATTCCCGAGTCAGCACAGCTGACTTGGGAATTCTGGGAGTTGAAGTCCATGAGTCATAAAAGAGCCGAGGTTGCCTACCCCTGGTCTAAGCCCTAGACACTGGTATTTGAGGAGTAGGCAACCTCGGCTCTTTGATGACTCGTGGACTTCAACTCCCAGAATTCCTGAGCCAGCATAGCTGACTCAGAAATTCTGGGAGTTGAAGTCCATGAGTCATCAAAGAGCCAAGGTTGCCTACCCCTGGTAAGGGCTAGGGCAGGGGTAGGCAACCTTGGCTCTTTTATGACTGGTGGACTTCAACTCCCAGAATTCCTGAGCCAGCCACGCTGAGGGGAAAGGGAGAGGTTTCCATGCTGAGCCATGCTGGCTCAGGAATTCTGGGAGTTGAAGTCCACGAGTCCTAAAAGAGCCAAGATTGCCCACCCCTGGGCTAGAGACTGCCTAACCCAGGGGTCTGCAACCTTGACAACTTTAAAGACTTCATCTCCCAGAATTCCTCAGCCAGCATAGCCTCCTTTTGCAAAACCTCCCCCCCCCCCGCCGCCTTTCTGCGCACCCGAATAAAATTAGAAAATGAACTCAGGGGCTCCCGGGGAGGCTGGCGGGGGGAGCGAAAGGTTTCCAGCGGGAAGCTTTATTTGGAGACGACGAGAGGGTCTCCCCCCTCACCACCACCCCGCTCCAGTGCACGTGTACGTGCACGTGCACGTGCAATGGAAAGGCGGGAGCGCGCGCTTTCCAAAGCTTTTCTTGAACATTCGGCCCGGGGAGCGCGCTTTTTGCAAGGCGCACAAGCCGACGCCAATCCGGATTGGACGAAAGCAAGCAGCCAAGTCGAGAAGCTTCTGCAAAGTGTCAGAGCCCGGCGGTGCGGGGGAGGAGAAGGAGGACGGGGGGAATGTACTAGAAGGGGCGGGGAGGGAGCGGGGCTCTTGCCTATAAAGTCGGGCAGAGCGGGCAACGCGTGCAAGAAAGCGGGTGGCGGTTTGCAACGGCGGGTTAAAAAGAAAAAAAAGCAAAGCAAAGCGACCGCGCAGCGCTTTGGGGATTCCACGAGAAGCGATTGCAACGAGAGCAAAAAAAAAGGTACCTGGGAGCGCAAGTTGGCTAGGAGGAGGAATTGCAGAGGCGTCGCATCCCCACGACTCGTGCAAAGAATCCTGCCCGGCGCGAGGGTTTTTGGGCTATCATTATTATTAATATTATTATTATTTGCAAGGTCTCGGCTTCTTTTCCTGCCCGTGCAAGCGCGCGCGCGCGCGCGGCCGCCCGTCCGCGAACCCGCAGCGGGTTAACTACTGGCCCGCCGGTCTCGTTCGCACGACGCGCCCGCCGCCTTTGGAGCAAGTTGTTGAAAGTTGCCTTGAAGTCGGGCCCGCGGCTCCCTTTTTTGCAGAGTTAGGCGCCCGCGGGTGGAGCCCGCCCGTTTTGCTTGGGCTCTATCTGCCTTTTAACGGTTGGAAAGCAGCGGGCTGATTCGGTTGGCGGGAGAAGAAGCGTGTCGGTGTGAACGCTGACGAGGGCGAGTTTAGGAAGGGGCGCCCGTGTTTCGTGCGGTCTTAAGAATCGAAGGGCTATTGCGTTGGGGGGAAAAAAAAGAGGGCAGGGTTGAGTCTACCGATTAGGCTGGCCTAAGGGGTCGTAGGGGGGGGGAAAGGGGAGACTTGAACGTGGGAATGGTGCGGGAGAGACCTCAGACGCGGGTGATCCTTACCGCCTTCGCTGAAAACTCCCCGATTTGCTGTTGGACACGTCGGAATTCCCACTACATCCTGTTTGTTCCTTAGAGAGACTTGGAAAAGAGAGAGAGACTTGGAGGGGTGGGGTGGCATAAGCTAGTTCCCCCTAGATCCCCCCCCCCCGCCCACCGGAAAAAGGGGGGGTTCTTTTTGCTTGCAGCCTCGGGAAAAAGACGGTTTATTATTGCAAAGTGGGGGGTTTTTTTCCCCTTTTGCACGCAGTTGGTTTTTGCTTTGCAGTCTTTAACCCTTTGCTATCCTGTTGCTGAAGAATGCAGCGGAAGCATCGAGAAGGTCTGGTCTCTGTCCGACGGGAAGCTCCCCCCCCCCTTCTCACCAAAAAAAGAGCTGGTATCCCACATAGACGTTGCATAAAGCCGGAACCACAATCCCTTTCACTTTTTTTTCCCTTTATTTTAAGTCACTTTGACTTGAGCCATCTGATCACAGCTCGGGAGGATTTCGTGCTGCAACTGCGCGCAGAAAAGGGTCTGTTGCGCACGGGCAAATGGAAAGAGCTGGGAATTGGATCGCATTCCTTGTAAAACCCCGGAACTCCCAAATTATTAACACGGATTCATTCAGGGTGATCAATCCCGGGTCGGAATAAAATGAAACTTGCCTGGGAGGGCCGCTTTAAATAAATACTTCAATTCATAAGCAAATAGGCAGAGGGATTATTAGATTGCGCCATTTGTCTTCAAAAAAATAATAATAATTGGGTTTGTTTTTGTTTTTTTAATAACTTGCTTATCCTGCCATTGTGGTGGGCTTAATTTAAAGTCTTGCCTCTCTTTTGTAATTTATGACCTGTTTTAAAAAGAAAAAAGTTCATTGCCTTAATGGCAGGCAATTGTCTTCATTCTTTCTGTATTACTTAAAAGATTATTTTTATGACGCACTTCAGCCAGAAATTTTTTTTTTCCCACTGGGAAAGGTTAAATCAATGGAAATAGAAAGCCTCTGTCTATTTTTTGGACTTTTTTAAAAAATAATATAAGATTTGGGCTGAAGTGAAGACTTTGGATTATGATCTCCCGGCCAGAATAAAGTTTGAGAAACTAATTGTAAGGTTTTATTTTGGAAGCAAGTTTGTGGGTTTTGAGCAGCGTTGATTGATTAAAAAACACAAAATCCTGAGCAGCAGTTCTATATCTGTGCTCTTAGGAAAACAGATTTTTCAGCCTGAAAAGTTAAAACTATATCAAGGAGTAGTTAGGACTTGGTTCTTTCTAAGCATTAACCTGGTTTTTCCCACTCTCCTGGATTCTGAGATTTTTGCCTCAGTTTTTAGTCACACAAATCCCAGAGAGCCTTATTGCTCTGACAGATGAAATAGGGCAGGGGTTTTCAAACTGGGCCCTTTTATGACTTGTGGACTTCAACTCCCAGAATTCCTCAGCCAGGCAGGCTGGCTGAGGAATTCTGGGAATTGAAGTCCACAAGTCATAAAAGGGCCCAGTTTGAAGACCCCTGAAATAGGGGCTCTGTTCTGGAGATACAAACAAGGCATAAGTCCCAGAATTGAGTAAAAGTCTTTAAAATGGTCTGGGAACTTGGCCCTGTTGCTTATTTCTTTTTTCTTCTTTCTTTATTTCTTCTATTGAGGCTGTTGGGTTGAGGCTGTTTATGAAAGATCTACCAGTCCTGTGAGATTTACAGGTCTCTTGCCAGCAATACAAGAAAATCCAGTGAGGTTGAATCTCTATGGAGAGTCTCAATCATCCAGGTCATGGTTATCCCAAAGGTGGAACTTTTTTTTTCCTTTTGGAAACCTTTTGCTTCTTATCGAAGAACTGAAAAAAACTTCCGAGATGAGGAGCCAAACATTTTTCAAAAGAAAAACAAAACTTTAAAAAAATCCAGTTGCCTTTAAAAAATAAAAAAAGCACCTTTAGGTCTAGTTTTCAGAATTAATCCTTTTTTTTCTTTTGAAGCAGGGGTACTTTAGCTAAAGTTGCAGAATTATCTGCCTAACCTTGCTGGGGCTTGTGTGGTTTGGAGCTGTGTAGTTGCCAGCTGTTTGGAATTGCTGCAGCTGCAGTCTCCCAGCCAGCCCACTGGTGGAGTTCTAGAAAAATCTTTCCTATTCTGGAAGCAAGTTTGGTGGGGAGGGGGGGGAGCCTGCAAAGCAAGTCAGTGGCGCAAGTCTTTTTTTGAAGTGTAGTCCCTGGCATGGCTGAGCAGGGTGGGGCTGTTAGTGAGGTTTTTCTCCCCCCCCCCCATCTTATCTTGGGTAGCCCAACAGCATTTTTAAAAACCTGCTTCCTGCTCAGAGAACATTGTTTGGAAGCTGTGAGTTAGATCTTGGGATTGCAGTTGCTAAAAGTCTTCCTTTTCTTATTTTACAGCTTGACAGCTGGGTTTTGAAAGGCAGGGCTGTGATCTTTCCAACCGACATCTGCCTAACAAATTGACAGTTGCTTTTTTTTTTTTCTTAAATTGCATTTGTAAAAGCATTTTCTTAATTCGCTGTTTTAAATCTGGGCACGCAGGAATAATTTTAAGACAGCTAGGTATGTGTGTCTACCATTCACTTCTTTAAATGAGCTCCTTCTCCCCCCCCCCCCAATCCAGGAAATTCAGAAGACACCGAATTGCGAGCATGTGCAGAATTCTTTGGCTATTTTAAATTCTTGCACAGTTAAAATGCAAACCTTCAGTGGCTCTTCTGTTTGATTTTTTCCCCAGTTATTTAGGATTTCCAATTTTTGTGCAGTTCTGAAATATTTCCTGCAGGGGGCCCCAGCCAATTAAAAATACTTTGTGCATGCAAAACATTTGCTGCACCATAACAAAATGTGGATTCATAAGAGGGAGAAAATGGGAGAATTGAATGGCTGCTTTTTTAAAAAATAAGAGTCTTAGAGATTTAACCCATATCTTATCCCTCATCTTGGAGACTTGGCCCCGTGGTCCAGACTGTTGCTTAGCCTATTGTTTATCCTGGAATGAGAGCTTAGACCAGGAGTAGGCAACCTTGGCTCTTTTATGACTCGTGGACTTCAATTCCCAGAATTCCTGAGCCAGTCATGCTGAGGGAAAAGGGAGAGGTTTCCATGCTGGCTCAGGAATTCTGGGAGTTGAAGTCCACGAGTCGTAAAAGAGCCAAGGTTGCCTACCCCTGTCTTAGACCTAAATGGGAGCTATTTTTCCCTATATAAATGAACCCTTAATCTGGAACTTGGATCTAAATTACAAAAAAGGATTATTTTGTCTTGCTTAAAAGCAAATGCACTTCCTGTTCTCTCCAAATCTTTGTGACAATCCAGAAAATCTCTTGCTAGTTAGCAAAGGGGGGTGCAGAGCAAGCCTTGAAATAAAGAGGGAGGGGTTTTTTTTCCTAGCCATTCCTGTTTCTAGAAGAAAAAGATGGCTTGGCAAAAGAAGTCTTTAGAAACCCAAGCCAAAGAGCAACGTGACGCTAAGTGAAGATTATTTTCTATCTAGCAAACGCCATTCACATGCTAAAAGTTCATTGAACGATGCTCAAGGTCCTTTCTTCCTTCCAAGGAAGCCAGTGGCAAAACAAGGGCTTTGCAGAGCATGTCAAAAGCATGCCTAACAGCAGGGGTCTTCAAACCTGGCCCTTTTATGACTCGTGGACTTCAACTCCCAGAATTCCTTTGCCAGCCATGCTGAGGGGAAAGGGAGAGGTTTCCATGGTAAGCCATGCTGGCTCAGGAATTCTGGGAGTTGAAGTCCACAGGTCACAAAAGGGCCAAGTTTGAAGGCCGCTGCCTAACAGCCTTCCAGCCAACGTGCCTGGCTGAGGAATTCTGGGAGTTGAAGTCCACAAGTCATAAAAGGCCCAAGTTTGAAGACCCCTGCCTAACAGCCTTCCAACTGCAGTCACCCAATGTTTGTTCCCAATTGCAGATAGGAAGACGGAGGCTGAGAAATGAGATGCTCTCTTGAGAATTTCTGTATTAACCTATAACAGGCCTCTTTTTCTAGGCAACATGTCCAAGGGTCCAGCTGTCGGCATTGATTTGGGGACCACCTACTCCTGCGTAGGCGTTTTCCAGCATGGCAAGGTGGAGATCATCGCCAATGACCAGGGCAACCGCACCACACCCAGCTACGTGGCTTTCACAGACACAGAGCGCCTCATTGGTGACGCTGCCAAGAATCAAGTGGCCATGAATCCCACCAACACTGTCTTTGGTAAGAGGGCGAAACTGGGCCTACTTATGCCAGGAATTGAGGCCAGAGGTCTAAGGAATTGTGGGGAGATGAAAATCAAAAATCTCTGTAGGCCTCTTAGTTGGGGAAAGGCTGTAGAAACAACGAGAGGTTCTTGGAAGGACCAGGCCTGTTTTTGCCAAGGGTCAAGGCAGCGATTTCCGGGAAATTGATTCTTTTGGACCCAGAGATTTTAAGCTTTATTATTAATTCAAGCAAACAGAGCTAAAAGCATAACATTAAAAGCATACCTAGCAATAGCACTTCTACGCCGCTTCGTAGTGCTTTACAGCATTCTCCAAGTGGTTCACAGACTTGGCATATTGTCCCCAATAATCTGGGTCCTCATTTTCCCGACCTCGGAAGGATGGAAGGCTGAGTCGGCCTTGAGCCGGTCAGGATCGAACTACTGGCAGTGGGCAGAGTTTGCCCGCAATACTGCATTCTAACCACTTCGCCGCCACCATCACATACCAAAACAAGATGATACCCAAATCTCTTATAAACTGGGGGTCTTTGCTGCTCTCTGAGTTTGGTTGTTTTCTTGCAGACATTTCCTAACCAAACTTGGTAACATCATCAGTGCTAGAAAGGATTTGCTACTATTTTGTATGCTAGTGGCTTGTCCTGTCAATATTGGTGGGAGTGTACTTGTAGGTTCCTTGATTGAGGCTTGTTGGGAAGCAACATCCACTCCCACCAACACTGACAGGACAAGCCACTAAAGAGCCAACTCCACCTCGTTTTAGCATCGATGATGTTACCTAGTTGGGTCATGAAACGTCTGCAAGAAAACTACCAAGCTCAGAGAGCACCAAGGACCCCACAGTTCAACCCTGAGCTGCAAATATTTTCTTATCTTATAAAACAGGCATGTCAAACACAAGGGCCGGATGCGGCCTGCGAAGTGGTTTCATGTGGCCTGCGAAGCCATCCTGGAAACAGTGAGGGAACGGCCCCCTCTGCCTTGGCCCTGGCCCAGGCCGGCCGGGAGCCAATGTACAATTTTGTGGTGGCTATCTATGCTGAAATGCATTCAGTCTTAGCTCCACAAGGTTGTCCGGAAACAATAAGGAACCAGCCCCTGCTGTGTCGGCCCCAGCCCCTGGGTGCATGCTGGGGAGGTGTCACCCTTTGTGAGGAATGAAGAAATGGACCATGCCTTGGCGCTTGCTCCGGTCCCACCCCCTTCTGCCAGAGACCCTCAGATCCGTCCCCACTCCTGCCCCACAGGCACCCTTGATTTGAACGATGTAGAGCTGGCCATGCCCACCCAGTAGGCCACACCCACTCCATGCCCACCCACCCTGGCCACACACACACCCCGTGGGCAGCCATAATGCTGATGTGGCCCTGAAATGAAATTGAGTTTGACACCCCTGTTATAAACTCTCAGGAGCTCCTTAATAAACAGCAACACAGAGGCCACATGGACAGCTAACTTCCAAAGTACTCAATGTTAAATTCTGTGCAGCGTTCCCAGCTTAAGGGCCAGTACCAAGGTTTTTATTAAAATTTGGCACCAGGACTTCATGCCCTTTGGTCACAAGACCTGACCTTGAATGCGTGGCAGGCACATGACTCTGGGATAGGAACAGAAAGTCTGAGACTTTTCACTGATAAGAAAAACTTTGCAGCCATAGATTCCCCCCCCTTTCTTTATCCAGCAAGCAGGTTAGCTCAGAAAGAGCTCAAAACTTTTAAACTTAAGAAGAAATCAAATCCGTCACTTAACTCCATGAAATACAATGTCTTCCACGTTGTCACCACCACTGGGGTGACAAGAGAGCTGTTTGATCTCAAGTATCTTGTTGCTTTTCACTGTTTAATAAATCTGCAGAGGCTTAGCCATAAAAATCAGAGTTAAAACACAAATTTGGAACTTGCCCGCCCCTGCTAGAAAAGATTGACCGTAGGCCTGGTGACGTTCAAGACCAGGGGTCTTCAACCCTGGCCCTTTTATGACTTGTGGACTTCAACTCCCAGAATTCCTGAGCCAGCCATGCTGAGGGGAAAGGGAGAGGTTTCCATGGTAAGCCATGCTGGCTCAGGAATTCTGGGAGTTGAAGTCCACAGGTCTAGTGCAGGGATAGGCAACCTCGGCTCTCTTATGACTCGTGGACTTCAACTCCCAGAATTCCTGAGCCAGCATGGCTCAGCTTGGAAACCTCTCCCTTTCCCCTCAGCATGGCTGGCTCAGGAATTCTGGGAGTTGAAGTCCACAAGTCATAAAAGGGCCAAGGTTGAAGACCCCCTGTTCAAGACGTTCTTCCCTTTTGAGGGAGGCTGTGTCTTGCTGAGGGAAGCCTTCAGTGCTTTGAATCTTCTCCCTTCTCAGATGCCAAGCGCCTGATTGGCCGACGTTACGACGATCCCATAGTGCACTCCGACATGAAACACTGGCCTTTCCAAGTGATCAACGACGGGGGGCGGCCCAAGGTGCAAGTGGAATATAAGTGTGAGGAGAAGTCTTTCTACGCTGAAGAGATCTCCTCTATGGTGCTCACCAAGATGAAGGAAGTTGCAGAGGCTTACCTGGGCAAGGTGAGTGACAACAAGGGAAGCCTTCTCAAGCCTGGGTGTGTATCTGGCCTGCAGGAGAAACGATGCAGAGGAGACAATAATGCTATATACAGGTAGTCCTCGAGTTACAACAGTTCATTTGGTGACCATTCAGAGTTACAATGGCACTGAAAAAAAGTGACTTATGGCCTTTTTTTCATACTCAAAGACCGTTGCAGCGTCCCCAGGGTCATGTGATCGAAATTTGGACACTTGGCAACTGGCTCATATCTGCGACAGTTGCAGTGTCCCGGGATCGTCTGATCGCCTTTTTGCAATCTTCTGACGAGCAGTCACTGGGGAATCCAGATTCACTTAGCAACTGAGTGATTCATTTAACAACCGTGGTAAGAAAGATGGTCAAATGGGGCAAAATTCACTGAACAGCTGTCTCGCTTAGCAACAGGCTCAGTTGCGGTCGTAAGCCAAGGACTGCCTCTGTACTCGGCCCCTGGTGATAAAATATCAGTTCGAAAACGAACTGACCTCTGGCATGGTGCAATGATATTCTGTCCCAAGAATTATCCTACAAAGGAATGGAAAGAAGCAGAGGCGTTTGGAGGCTAAAGATGCTACATTTTGAACTCCGGATCTTGTTTTTAGCTCAAAGAAAGGAAGTAGGAAGCTTATAAGATGAAGGCGTTAATAGTGAGATTTCTGCTCATTTTCTCGTCCGAAGTAACGTGGAGAGGGACCGTATTACTTTTCACTGACCTGATCTTTCCTTCCCTCCGCCACAGACGATTACCAATGCAGTAATCACAGTCCCAGCTTATTTTAACGACTCTCAGCGGCAAGCCACCAAAGATGCCGGCACCATTGCTGGCCTGAATGTTCTTCGCATCATCAACGAACCCACCGCAGCAGCCATTGCGTATGGTCTGGATAAAAAGGTATGGATGCAACATTCCTGCATGTGTTTGGGTTTTTAATGGCAAGATGAGTTTATTGGCACTTACCAGATCTTATCCAGCTTCAATTGGAAGATATAGACTACTATACCGGGAGAACATTAACATGGAGAATAATCTCTGGTATTTGAGCCGGTCTAGATCTACTTTGTATTTGAGCCGGTCTAGATCTACTTTGTACTTTGTCCTAGGACAGGGGTAGGCAACCTTGGCTCTTTTATGACTTGTGGACTTCAACTTCCAGAATTCCTGAGCCAGCCATGCTGAGGGGAAGGGGAGAGGTTGCCATGGTGGCTCAGGAATTCTGGGAGTTGAAGTCCACGAGTCATAAAAGCCAAGGTTGCGTACCCCTGTCCAAGGATATGGATATCCGTGCAAAATAAGTTTCCCGTTTTCAACTCATTGGGTTCTCTTGTTTTCAGGTGGGTGGTGAGCGAAATGTCCTCATTTTTGACCTGGGTGGTGGCACCTTTGATGTGTCCATTCTGACGATTGAGGATGGCATCTTTGAAGTGAAATCGACAGCTGGAGACACTCACCTGGGTGGCGAGGATTTTGACAATCGCATGGTGAACCACTTTGTGTCAGAATTCAAGCGCAAGCATAAGAAGGACATCACGGACAATAAGCGGGCCGTCCGGCGGCTGCGCACGGCTTGCGAGCGGGCCAAGCGCACCCTCAGCTCCTCCACCCAGGCTTCCATTGAAATTGACTCCCTCTATGAGGGTATTGACTTCTACACCTCCATCACCCGGGCTCGCTTTGAGGAGCTGAATGCTGACCTCTTCCGGGGCACCCTGGAGCCGGTGGAGAAGGCTTTGCGGGATGCCAAGTTGGACAAGGCCCAGGTCCACGACATAGTGCTGGTGGGGGGCTCAACCCGCATTCCCAAGATCCAGAAGCTTTTGCAGGACTTCTTCAACGGCAGGGAGCTCAACAAGAGCATCAATCCAGATGAAGCAGTGGCTTATGGAGCAGGTAATCACAGAAAGGGGCAGCGTATTGTGATGGAGTAAGAAACAGAGAAGTGGGAACCTTCTGCGTCCAGCTTAGGACATGACCTTGTTCATGATATGCGAAGACCTGGTTGGTTAAGCCGTGCCTTATTGTTTATAGGTAAATCCATTGTATGGTGTGAACCAGAGGTGTCTCCAAACTTGGCAACTTGAAGACCTGTGGACTTCAACTCCCAGAATTCCCCAGCCAGCATAGCTGATTGGGGGCTTCTGGGAGTTGAAGTCCACAGGTCTTTCACGTTGTCAAGGCTGGACACCCCTAGTGTAAATGGAAAGGAAGTCCTAGTGCATTTGTTGAACATCTCTGGAGGTTCTCAGTCATCCAGGTCATCACAAAAAGGTGCTTTTTCAAAAGACAACTCGGTTTTGTTTTTCCCTGAAAGTAATTCACTTCTCATCCAAGAAGCTTCTGCAGAACTGAAGAAGCTTCTTGGATGAGAAGTGAAACATCTTCAAGGGAAAAACAAAATCCAGTTGCCTTTTGAAAAAGCACTGTTGGGACATTGCATTTGTTGCTTCCTAGGAAGATCCAGTTAGCTATTCTAGGGCAGTGGTGGCGAACCTATGGCACAGGTGCCAGAGGCGGCACTCAGACCCCTCTCTGTGGGCACGCGCGCCATCGCCCAGTCCTAGGCCTTCAGCTGGGTTTTATACAACCTTTTCGCTTTAGGCCTCCGCTGCCGTGTGCAAAAAAAAAAAAAGGTTCAATCAGTCAATTTCAACTTCTCGTGGGGAAAAAAAAGATCTTGCAAAGTTGGAATTGATTGATTGAACTTTTTACTCCCACCCAGTCTGCCATTACCACTGCAGCCACGACCACCCAATTGGCCACACCCAGCCAATGGGCCACACCTACCTGGCACTTGACGATGCATAAGTGGGTTTTGGGTTGCAGTTTGGGCATTCAGTCTCTAAAAGATTCGCCATCACTGGTATATGGTTTCCTGCCTGAGCAGGGGATTGGACTAGATGACCTCCAAGGTCCATTAGGCTGCTGCCGCCGCCCGGAACAGCAGCCCCACCCAGCATAAAGGAGGCGACGCAGCCAGCTAGCAAGCTCAAGTAGAGATGGTAGAGCAGGCCCACACCCAGCAAGCCAAAGGCCACCCGGAGCAGGAAAAACTGGATCCCCATCGGTGTCATGGCCCCCCAGTCCCAGCTAGGATTGCGTGCCTCTCTCCCATCTATGCTGGGCCTCCTGTCCACCACCCCACCTGCCAGAGACCCCCTGGATCTCCCCCTGCCCGGCCCCCACAGGTGTCCCCCCATGAGCAACATCGAGGTGGCCATGCCCACCCTAGTCAAGCCCACCCAATGGGCCATGCCCTCCCCCCCTGAGGGCACCACAATGCTGATGCGGCCCTGGCACTTTGCGATAAATAAGTGGGTTTGGGGTTGTGGTTTGGGCACTCGGTCTCTAAAAGGTTCGCCATCACTGTCCTAGGGGATGCAGGGTTAGATCTTGACCAGCTTTCCTGCTTTGCTCTTCCAGCTGTCCAGGCTGCCATCTTGTGTGGGGACAAGTCTGAAAACGTGCAAGACCTCCTCCTTTTGGATGTCACCCCTCTTTCCCTGGGCATTGAGACTGCAGGTGGGGTGATGACGGCCCTCATCAAGCGAAACACCACCATCCCCACCAAACAAACCCAGACCTTCACCACTTACTCCGACAACCAGCCTGGAGTGCTTATTCAGGTAAGCGACGTTGCATCACGGCAGGATGGCGCTGGGAATTGGTAGAAGAACATAAGGATTGATGGCTAAGAAGCCAAGGACCATAGAAGACATAGATCAGACATGTCAAACACAAGGCCCCGGGGGCCGGTTGCGGCCCGCGAAGTGGTTTCATGTGACCCGTGAAGCCATCCTGGGAACAGTGAGGGAACGGCCCCCGCTGCCTTGGCCCTGGCCCAGGCCAGCCGGGAGCCAATGTACAATTTTGTGGTGGCCATCTTGGCACTTGCCCCAGTGGACCATGCCTTGGCACTTGCCCCGGTCCCACCCCCTTCTGCCAGAGACCCTCAGATCTGTCCCACTCCTGCCCAGGCCCCCATAGGCACCCTTGATGTGAATGATGTAGAACTGGCCACGCCCACCCAGTAGGCTGCACCCACTCTGGCCACCCCCACCCACCCCCCAGGGCAACCGCAATGCTGATGCGGCCCTCAATGAAATTGAGTTTGACATCCCTGACATAGATGGAAAAGGAAGATGGTTTAGGATTTATTTTATTTTATTTTTCAAAACTCAAATGACCTTTGAGCGTGCAAAGAATGATAGTTTTCTGGTGAGCAGGAGAATCCGCTTGTAAAACCAAACTTCAGAAAGAAATTATCCAACCTTTTACCTGGTTCCATATGTGCAAAGTGACATAGCTTTGGGAGAAGGGATAAAACGGCTGCACGGATCTCTCCCCTAGCTTACTGGTACCAGTTCCAAAAGGGTTTCAGATGGCATCTACTTGTTAGTCTGGTCATGGTGACGATTACATGCCATCAGATCATTGTTGACAGTTAGCGGTCACTTAACCTTCATCCCTACCTTAACTAAATCTATCCACTTGGCTGCCAGTTGTCCTTTTCCCTCCCCCCCTTTTTTTTCACGTTTCCCAACATTGGAGTCTTCTCCAGCGAGCTATATTGTCAACTTGGTTAAGGAACCCATAAAATAGATGCTAGGCTGAAGGGTAAATGTCAACATCCAGCTCGAGAATCCAAATAAATCCAACAGGCTCAATCCAGTTCCGGAATTCTTACTGTATATTGAATACACGGCATAGTACTGTCGAAGGCAAAATTCACTCTGAGGTTCCCAGACATCAGATTAAAGAATTAAACAACAGTCTCATCGTCCAAGCCCCCCCTCCACCCTTTCACATAGTCACTGTAAACAGTTTCCCTTTGTTATGGGAACCGTCTGCTTTTCTTCGGCACCTGCTTCAGTGTCCTTGGAAATGACTCAGGCTCTTACAGTAGTTAGCAAAATCAACAACGTTTCATTTCTCCATCTAAAAACTTTTAAAGTTTTTTAAACTCTAATGGCAAGAAGAAACGAAGAGGCATGTAGCTGCCAAAATTTCTTGACAGTAAATTAATGCCACCCCGTAAAAACCAAACTCCAGATGCCAGAGTGTTTTCTTTTATCAAACTCTTGGTTGGTAATAAAGGTCTCAAGCTTGACTTTCTACCCTGCTTGTTTTGTGACGACAGGTGTACGAGGGTGAGCGTGCCATGACCAAAGACAATAATTTGCTGGGCAAGTTTGAATTGACGGGCATCCCGCCTGCTCCTCGGGGCGTTCCCCAGATCGAAGTGACCTTTGACATCGATGCCAATGGGATCCTCAACGTATCTGCTGCTGACAAGAGCACGGGCAAGGAGAACAAGATCACCATTACCAATGATAAAGGTGAGGTGCTGGTCCACCCTGGTCCAGTCGGTTTCAGAAATTGAAACCCCAGCCCAGTCAGAAGGTAACCGGCTTCAGAAAAGGGTTGATTTGCAGCGAATCTTGTTTTGTTTTTATCTCGTGCTAATTTCTCTTTTCCTTCTCCCCCCCCCCCCAGGCCGTCTTAGCAAAGAGGAGATTGAACGCATGGTCCAAGAAGCAGAACAGTACAAGGCTGAGGACGAGGTCCAGCGGGAGAAGATAGCTGCAAAGAACTCCTTAGAGTCTCTGGCCTTCAACATGAAGAGCACTGCAGAAGACGAGAAGCTGAAGGACAAGCTGACTCCAGAGGACAAGCAGAAGATCCTGGATAAATGCAATGAGGTCATTTCCTGGCTGGACAGGAACCAGGTGTGTGAAGGGGCAGGGAAGGCTGGTGATGTTGGTTAAATCCTGTTCTTTCCTGCTGAGTTGTTTCCATGGGGGTTCTTCACAAAGCTGTAGGATCTCGGGCTTTATAATTATACTTTTAGAGACTTTGTCACGTTACTGAATCGCAACTGCCCGCATTCCCAGCCAATATAACCAGAGTGGAGCAAAGCCTCCAGCTGTTGTAGGTACTTGGTTTTTTCTATGAACTGATCCTAGATCACTTGCAAATACAAATTTATACTGGCTTTTCCCCCAGATTATCTTGGGTCTTCTCCCTTGGTGTAGTGCAGGGGTAGGCAACCTTGGCTCTTTCATGACTCGTGGACTTCAACTCCCAGAATTCCTGAGCCAGCATGGCTCAGCATGGAAACCTCTCCCTTTCCCCTCAGCACGGCTGGCTCAGGAATTCTGGGAGTTGAAATCCACGAGTCATAAAAGAGCCAAGGTTGCCTACCCCTGGTGTAGTGTCAAAATTGTATGTGAATCACCCAGTGGCATTCCTGATTAAAGTCCACTTGTCTCCTGACAAGTGAGGAGGGTTGTCTCCATAGCATCCAGATCAGTGTTTCTCAACCTTGGCCACCTTAAGATGGGTGGACCTCAATTCCCAGAATTCTTCAGCCAACGTTGAAGTTGACATATCTTCATTGGTCTTAAAGATTTAGCTCTTGGGTGTTTCATTTTTGGTTCACTAGGGGGCAGCTGTGGCCACCAAGTGATTTGGATCTAATATGTCTGAAGGCAATCCTTTCTCTCCCCTTTCAGATCTGCCCCAGGAAATTTCCTAAATGTGGTTCCTACTTCCGGGACACCTATTTAAGCATTAGCAACTAAACCAGACTTGCTTCACTCGGAAACCACTGGTCAAGTTTAATTTTAAATGTGGTTGAATTGCACTTTGATGTTGGTCTCCCAGTCACTGGCTGGCAGCTGAGATAATCGGCTAAAATCCCAATTCAACCCTTGACCTCAAAAAAAGGTTGATTGTCCCAGATTTAAGCCTTATCTGCCCGTGCATAGAAATCTTGAGCGAGTTTTTGTTTTCTACTGTTAACGAAGGAAGATCCAATTTGGTCTGGTGCAGGGATAGGCAACCTTGACTCTTTGATGACTCGTGGACTTCAACTCCCAGAATTCCTGAGCCAGCATGGCTCAGCTTGGAAACCTCTCCCTTTCCCCTCAGCATGGCTGGCTCAGGAATTCTGGGAGTTGAAGTCCATGAGTCATAAAGCGGCCTAGGGCAGGGGTAAGGCAACCTTGGCTCTTTTATGACTGGTGGACTTCAACTCCCAGAATTCCTGAGCCAGCATGGCTCAGCTTGGAAACCTCTCCCTTTTTCCCTCAGCATGGCTGGCTCAGGAATTCTGGGAGTTAAAGTCCACGAGTCATAAAAGAGCCAAGGTGGCCTACCCCTGGTCTAGTGATTGAGGCACTAGGCAATAGGGAGTTTTAGTCCCACCTTAGGCATGAAAGGCAGCTGGGTGATTCTGGGCCAATCACAAGGAGACTGTAAGTTCTAGTCCTGCCTTAGGCATGAAAGCCGACTGGATGATTCTGCACCAATCACCAGGAGACGGTGAATTCTAATCCCGCTTTAGGCATGAAAGCCGACTGGGTGATTCTGGGCAGGTCCCTGTCTCTCAGTCCAGCCCACCTCAAAGGGTTGTTGTTGTTGTTGTTGTTGTTGTTATTATTTATTGAATTTATATACCGCCCTATCTCCCTTACGGGACTCAGGGCGGTGAACAGGCGATAATAAAAACCACGATAAATATATGCAAGTTTCTGTTCTAAAATCAAATTAAATAACAGGCCTGCTCTAAATCAAAATCAAAATTAAAATACCCCATACAAAACCCCCACTAAAACATAATCAAACTACGCCAGGCCGGCCGCACGGAATAGATGGGTCTTCAGGGCTCGGCAAATAAGAGGGAGGAAGGTATGTTTGCCGCCTGGAGTTATTTATAAAAATATTAAAGGTGGAATAAAAAGTCTTAAAAACAAAATATAAGTAAATGAAACCTAAAGGCAGTTCGTTGGCATCCTACGTATGACATGCCACTCTGCTTTGGCAGTTTTTTATGAACCCTGAAGGTCCCAGCCTGGATTTCTTGTTAGAAGTGACAACAAGACAGTCATTTTCTGCTTGCTTGCTTACTTGCATTCGGTTGTTCTCATTGGGGCCCTCCCATTTATTTATTTATTTATTTATTTATTTATTGCCTTTCCCAGATGGCAGAAAAAGATGAATATGAGCATCAGCAGAAAGAGCTGCAGAATGTGTGCAACCCCATCATCACCAAGCTGTACCAAGGAGCTGGAGGGATGCCCGGAGGGATGCCGGGTGGGATGCCTGGGGGCTTCCCTGGCGCTGGAGGAGCTGGAGGCGGGTCTTCTGGTCCCACCATCGAGGAGGTGGATTAAGCTCCTGCCTCTGCTTGAAGCCCTGCCAAGAAGGGTTGGGTGGGTGAAGACAAAGAAGAAACGCAACTTATCTTTCAAAGAAGAACCATCGTTGGTTCTGCTTCATTTCAGCTGTTGCCTCCTGCCTGTTCGGGATGCCTCTGTGTCTCCGTGCGCCCGTCTCTTTCTACCTTCACACAGCTTCCTTATTTTGCTTTTTTTCTTTCTCTTCCCCTTCCCGCCTTCTTTCTCCGCTCCGTTAACGGTGCCACACCTCTCTCCCAACTGCCAAATTGAGATTTCCAAATGATGTTCATGTGAATAAATTATTGCACTTCTGTCAACCCCCACCCCTTTTGTGCCGCTGTGGTTTGNAGCATGGCTGGCTCAGGAATTCTGGGAGTTGAAGTCCATGAGTCATAAAGCGGCCTAGGGCAGGGGTAAGGCAACCTTGGCTCTTTTATGACTGGTGGACTTCACCTCCCATAATTCCTGAGCCAGCATGGCTCAGCTTGGAAACCTCTCCCTTTCCCCTCAGCATGGCTGGCTCAGGAATTCTGGGAGTTAAAGTCCACGAGTCATAAAAGAGCCAAGGTGGCCTACCCCTGGTCTAGTGATTGAGGCACTAGGCAATAGGGAGTTTTAGTCCCACCTTAGGCATGAAAGGCAGCTGGGTGATTCTGGGCCAATCACAAGGAGACTGTAAGTTCTAGTCCCACCTTAGGCATGAAAGCCGACTGGGTGATTCTGCACCAATCACCAGGAGACGGTGAATTCTAATCCCGCTTTAGGCATGAAAGCCGACTGGGTGATTCTGGGCAGGTCCCTGTCTCTCAGTCCAGCCCACCTCAAAGGGTTGTTGTTGTTGTTATTATTATTATTATTTATTGAATTTATATACCGCCCTATCTCCCTTACGGGACTCAGGGCGGTGAACAGGCGGTAATAAAAACCACGATAAATATATGCAAGTTTCTGTTCTAAAATCAAATTAAATAACAGGCCTGCTCTAAAATACCCCATACAAAACCCCCACTAAAACATAATCAAACTACGCCAGGCCGGCCGCACGGAATAGATGGGTCTTCAGGGCTCGGCAAATAAGAGGGAGGAAGGTATGTTTGCCGCCTGGAGTTATTTATAAAAATATTAAAGGTGGAATAAAAAGTCTTAAAAACAAAATATAAGTAAACGAAACCTAAAGGCAGTTAGTTGGCATCCTACGTATGACATGCCACTCTGCTTTGGCAGTTTTTTTATGAACCCTGAAGGTCCCAGCCTGGATTTCTTGTTAGAAGTGACAACAAGACAGTCATTTTCTGCTTGCTTGCATTCGGTTGTTCTGATTGGGGCCCTCCCATTTATTTATTTATTTATTTATTTGCCTTTCCCAGATGGCAGAAAAAGATGAATATGAGCATCAGCAGAAAGAGCTGCAGAATGTGTGCAACCCCATCATCACCAAGCTGTACCAAGGAGCTGGAGGGATGCCCGGAGGGATGCCGGGTGGGATGCCTGGGGGCTTCCCTGGTGCTGGAGGAGCTGGAGGCGGGTCTTCTGGTCCCACCATCGAGGAGGTGGATTAAGCTCCTGCCTCTGCTTGAAGCCCTGCCAAGAAGGGTTGGGTGGGTGAAGACAAAGAAGAAACGCAACATATCTTTCAAAGAAGAACCATCGTTGGTTCTGCTTCATTTCAGCTGTTGCCTCCTGCCTGTTCGGGATGCCTCTGTGTCTCCGTGTCGGGCAGAGAAAGATGGAAGTGTGTCGAAGGAATAAAACGAAAAAAAGAAAGAGAAGGGGAAGGGCGGAAGAAAGAGGCGAGGCAATTGCCACGGTGTGGAGAGAGGGTTGACGGTTTAACTCTAAAGGTTTACTACAAGTACACTTATTTAATAACGTGAAGACAGTTGGGGGTGGGGAAAACACGGCGACACCAAACTTTCATCTTTGGAAAATTACGGATGTTGTACACACACACAAACACACACACACACACAGAGAGAGCTAATGGCCGTTAAATGGGGGAGGTGTGAAATAATTGCGCTGGAGAGTTGGATGTTGTCTAAGAGAGAAGGGAGGACTTCCGGCACCACAAGAGTCGTGGTGGCGCAGTGATTAGAATGCAATATTGCAGGCTAATTCTGCCGACTGCCAGTAGTTCGATTCTGACGGACTAAAGGTTGATACATCCTTCCAAGGCCGATCAAATGAGGACCCAGATTATTGGGGGCAAGGAATATAAATCCTTCCGTTCCCCACCATCCAGTCAGAGCTAAAGAAGCTTCTTGGATGAGAAGCGAAACATCTTCCAAAAAAACAAAACCAAGACCAACTGCCTCTTGAAAAAGCACCTTTGGGTGCCCTTTAAAAGCAAAAACTGCAGTAATGAAGGCAAATATACTGTAAGTGTCTCAGGATAATGTTGCAGGAACCAATCTGGGTCGGTCACCGGGACCAGAGGTTTATTCCTCACGGGCTGAGAGACGTTCCCTGAAGATGGGCTAGTCCAGGAGTAGGCAACCTTGGCTCCTTTATGACTCGTGGACTTCAACTCCCAGAATTCCTGAGCCAGCCATGCTGAGGAGAAAGACGTTTCCAAGCTGAGCCATGCTAGCTCAGGAATTCTGGGAGGTGAAGTCCACAAGTCATAAAAGCCAAGGTTGCCTACCCCTGGGCTAGTCCAAACTCAGAAGACTAAACTCTGGTCCTGGTGACCAATCCAGATTGGATCTGGCAAAAACTGCAGTTTTCAAGATAGGATGCCCATAATTTTTCATTTCTCTGCCCTCGCTGTGAAACAAAATTGGGGCGCCTTCTATTTGTTCTGAAATCCATGCTAAGGGTGAAGTGAGTGAAAAGGAAACCAAGAAGTGAAAGTGGCAGCTTTGTGCAAGAGTAACCTCTTACGATGGGTGTGCTGGCCTGGAGAAACCAGAGAAGTTGGCTCTGGCAGAACACTGGTTGCAAAATCTGAAGCAATGTTGGTTTTGCAAGCAGTCCTTTGCAAATTCCTTGGCAATGTTATTGCCAGAGCTCTTGGCAACAGAGCTTAAAATAGACCATTAATTTTCCCTTGCTGCAGAAAGCTCCTAAAGAGGGCTTTATATTCCATAAAACGTGTCATGTGGAATCCCTTGTCATTTGACATCTGCTTAGTTCTTCATTGTTACCCAACAATGGGCCCAGGATCTTTGGAAACATCATCACCTAGAGATTATGTGCACTTAACCATCCAGCTAAACCTGATCACTTTCTCATAGGTGGTGGCTTAAAATAACATCACAAATTCCCACGTAAATAAAGATGAAACGGCGGCAGCCACCACTGAGCATTTAGAAATAGCTTTCTGAAATGCATGTCTCTCTTTTTTAAACACCTGTTAAGTTCAAGAATTTGCTTTGAGTAGGTTGCTAACGTTGGTGTTTTGGTGGTGCATTAGCTCAGGAGTGGGGAGTTTGCCTTCCAGATGTTGCTAAATTATAATTCCTAGCATCAGGACCTAGCCTGGCGGGCCTGGGGGGTGTCAAGATGGCGGCTACAACCATGGGATCTATGCCCCGCCCCTTTTTCAAGTGCATTGTCTGGGAGTAGGTCTTTGATCTCATGGTTCCGGTCGCCATTTTGATTTCTTGACGTCACACGTGCCCCTACCCAACATCCTTCCCTATTTTTAAATGGATAGGTTTGGTCTATGCTAATATGTTTTAATAAATGGAACTAAATTAGCTTTACTGGAGCCACTGGGAGTTGTAAGCCGACATAGTCAGAGGAACACCAGAGAGGAAGAGTTGAAATAATGTTCTGAATTATCACTGGATAATTATCTTTTATTTATTTATTAAATTTATATGCTACCCATCTCGCAGCCATGTGGCTTTGGGCAGTTTACAACATCATCAAAATAGCATTATAAAAAAATTAAAATAGCAAAACAATAAGTACACGTAGTCCTTGACTTACAATGGTTTATTTAGTGGCCGTTCAAAATTACAACAGGAGTGAAAAAAGTGACTTATTGCCATTTTTCACATTTAATTACTGTTGCAGCAACCCCATGATCACATGATCATAATTCAGGCATTTGGCAACTGACTCATATCTCTGACCCTTGCAATGTCCTGGAGTCATGGCTTTTGTGACCTGACAAATAAAGTCAATGGGAAAATTCATTTAACAACCATGTTACTAATGCAACAACTGCAGCGATTCACTTAACAACTGTGGCAAGAAAGGTCATAAAATGTGGCAAAACTCACAACAACTGTCTCGCCTAGCAAGACATTTTGGGGTCAATTGTGATTGTACGTTGAGGATTATCTAGAAAATGTTAAATTTAAGAATCGGCTAAGATGGGAAAGAGTGTAAAACGGGCTAGAGGTGGGATCTTCTATTTAATCCAGTGACCTTCATTTATGTTTTTTAAAATGTCAGCATGTAGGATAATTTGTTAGTCTACTTCCTTATCAAACTGCAGGAGTCTTCGGAATGTGTTTGCCAGCGTCTAGTGAATGCAGAGAAGATGACAATTCAGCAATCAAGTTAAATCATCCTTGATAATTAAGTCTAAGTGGAATATTGACAAGCTGGAATTTATGGGGGGGGGAAAAAGGTTCTAGAAGGCAACTGTTATGCAATCAAGGCCAATAAAAGACTTCTTACTAACAAGGCAAAGGCCGTGAACAAAAGATAACATGTGTAAATTAGAGGTGCAATATTGTAATGCCTTCTTAAGCAAGAAAACTACTCAGATAAGGTCTTTGCAAGCTCAAAGTTACAACGGCATTGAAATAAGTGCCGTTTTGCAACCTCTGCAAGTTCACCTTCCCACACCCAAACTATTTCAAGCCTTATGAGGTCACTAGACCTCATGACATTTTAGTGACTTCAGCCTAAGAGATCAGCATTCTTACATAAGATCTTTTTGATCCTTTTTTGAGGGGCGGGAATCTTAAGTGGCTGTTTTTGGAAAGAAAGGTTGAGTGTCTTGGCCAATGAGTGGAGGACAGATATACACACACCTGCAAAGACCATTTTTATTTAAAAAATATATATTACAGGACAAACCTGAGAAGGGGCCAAATCTGAAGGAGGATTTTACAAAAAGTTCCTTATGTTTATAACTTTGCTTTACAAAGGAAAATTCAAAGGCCAAACCAAGACTATCTATATAAATAAAAATGTAAATGTTTGTTTGTTCAAAATCTTAAATCTCCGAAAGTTCGTCACCGATTGCTTTGAAATTTTGACACAACGTTGCATTTGAATACGCGCGTGTTTTTATATACCTACTATTATATAGATGTCACACCTGTGACAGGTAAAAATATGCTTTTTTTGAAAAACAGCGCCATCTGTTGGACGTAAATTTAACCAGACTGAGCCACAGCAACTCGTGGCTGGGTACAGCTAGTGAAAAATAAAATAAAATAAATATAAAGGACGGTCCTTTAAAAGAGGGCATACACAAACTGTACATATGTATTACTCTGGGTTTTGTTTTGTTTTTTACAAGAGAGGAAGTTTTGAAGGAGAGAATGAGGAATTTGATGCTTTTCTAAACTTATTGCCTAAGGCTGCTGCCACAGTTTGTTTTTTTGGTTGGGCTGCCCCAAATCACTTGCAAAATGACTAAAGCAGGAAACAAAAGTTGTGTCCAGCTTCTGAAGAAAAAATTTGGGAAAGAGAACTGAAGAAAGCTAAGAAAAGAACCAGGAGGTCCAGGGAAAAATGGGTTATTTCCGTAAGAGGGGGATCAGAAGGGAAGTCACAAATATGAGAAAGCCGACTAAATAGTTCATTTAGTGACTGTTTGAAGTTACAACAGTGAAAACAGTGACTTATGAGTGTTTTTCTTGACCACTGCTTCATTCCTGTGCTCATGTGATCAAAATTCAGATGCAATCGACTCATATTTATGACGGTCGCAGCATCCCGGCGGGTCACGAGATCCCCTTTTGTGACCTTCTGACAAGCAAAGTCAATGGGGAAGCCAGATTCACTTAACAACCATGTTAATAACTTAACAACTGCAGTGATTCACTTAACAACTGTGGCAACAAAGGTTGTAAAATGGGTCAAAATTCAGTGAACGACTGTTTCACTTACCAAAAGAAATTTTGGGCTGAATTGTGGCTGTAAGTCAAGGACGACCAGTAAAATACATTTCACAAAATTAACAGATGGTTTGGGCACAGAAAAAGACTCTCAGACAAGCAAGTGGGATGAACACAAATTGAGGAGGCAGTGACTTAATTTTCTGTGCTGAATCAAGACAGGTGTCATGGTTCTGACAGATGAAACTCTTCAAAGAACTTCCAGGCATTGTTTACCTTAAACAATCTTTATTTGAGTGGCATAGCATCGGCACTAACATAATCGAAGCCAAAAACTGTATTCCCCTCCCCTGAGCACATAGTATCAAAGCACAATTCCCTCCTCCAATTAACGGTCATAAATCACATTCTCCAATTAGTTTGAAATGCAGGCTTTCCCTCCAGTTCTCCAGCCGGCTATTTCTTATCATCTCTTATTTCAATAACCTTAGTTCTCACACTAGGTTCAGTGTTATTATGTTTAGCTAGACTCTCATGCGCATTCCCCCAACTCCCCAGCATCATGTAACTCTAAAAGCGAAAGAAGAAAATGGCTGCATCTCCATCTGTTGTCAATGCAAAAACATCCGATGTTAGCAGCGTTGACAACAGGAAGCTACCTTGATTTGGTCCAAGTGCAGCAGGCAGGTTTAAAGTATTATGAGCTTCAGGCAGTCCTTGACTCACATCCAGAACTGAGCCCAGAATTGACGTTGCTAAGTGAAAGGTTTATTAAGTGAGTATTGCTCCACTTTACAACCTTTCTGGCCACCGTCATTAAGCGAATCGCTGGAATTGTGAAGTTAGTAACCTGGCTGTTAAGGGAATCTGACTTCCCCATTGACTTTGCTTGACGCAAAAGGGGATCGATTCCATGATATAGCGACCGTCATAAATGTGAGCCAGTTGCCCAGCATCTGAATTCTGATCACGTGACCACGGGGATGCTGCCACGGTCGTAACGGTGCAACAGTGAAAAATGGTCATTTTTTCCCCAGTGCTGTTATAACTTTGAATGGTCACTAAATGAACTGTTGTAAATCGAGGACTGCCTATACTGAGCCAAAGATTGGAAGGCAGCTTCTTGAAGGCAAATGCATGCTCTGAATTAGCGCACGGCTCCTGAACTCAGCTCCAGCGAGGAAATAAAAAGCTCCCTTGAAGGCAGCTGTTCTAGCAATAGAAAGTTGGCATCAGGAGCTGTATGCAAGAGGGGTTAAATTGAGGATTAGCCTCCCTCTCAGCCTCACCTCATGATATCCTACTTTGCACTTAAAACCTGGTTTATCCAGCCTACAGGAATGAGATGGGACATTCCCTTCCCACGTAACATTCCCACAAATATTTCCCAAACGGGGTGTGAGGTGGAACCAGCCAATCAGCACCGCTAAATCAAAACATCTCATTGGAATGGTGTTCTTTTAATCGTCTCTTGCAGGTAATTTCTTAATAAAATAATAGCCTGGCGTTCCAGTCTCAGGATCACTGCGTGTAATATCGCTTTGTAATAAGTGTTGCTGTTGATCGTTTGCTGAGAATTTAATGGCCTTTTTTAAATAGTTTTTATTAAAAGAGTTTCCTAGATTCTTGACGGGCCCACAGGAGTCAAATTAAAGATGCCTGCATCACAACTAAATGCTGCCTTTGTTTTCTCTCTGGGAAGGAGAGAAGCAACCTAGAACTAAGGAGAAACTTCCTGACAGTTAGAACAATTAACCAGTGGAACAACCTGCCTCCAGAGGTGCTCCAACAATGGAAGTTTTTAAGAAGAGACTGGACAGCCATCTGTCCGAAATGGTGTAGGGTTTCCTGCCTGAGCAGGGGGTTCGACTAGATGACCTCCAAGGTCCCTTCCAACTTTATTATTATTATTATTATTATTATTATTATTATTATTATTATTATTATTATTATTATTATTATTATTATTATTATTGTTATTATTATTATTATTATTATTATTATTATTATTATTATTATTATTATTATTATTATTTTGCTGATATCTGGGCAGGAAAAGACAGTGGCATAAATTCTCCACTATGTTGCGTCAGTTTGATTAACTATGATAGGTTGAAGAGACCACAGGTGGGCTGGAGTAATGAATATCGAATGTTGTGACCTTCTGGCAAGCACAGTCAATGGGGAAGTGAGATGCACTTAACTGCCTTATTACTAACTTGACAACTGACTCATATCTCTGACAGCTGAAGTGTCCTGCAGTTATGGCTTTTGTGACATTCCGACAACGTCACCAACGTCTCACTTAGCAACAGAAATGTTGGGCTCGACTGAGGTCATAAGTTGAGGACTACCCGTATAAGCTTCCTCCTTCTTGACCAGGGAGTTGGATTAGAAGACCTTGGAGCTCATAAACAGAAGCCTTCCAACTTGACCGGCTGCATTTCTTCCCGTCATTGTGCTCAGCACAATGTATTTGGCAGAAGATGGTTAGGTATTTAGGATGTCGTCTTGATTTAATGGCGCGAGGCTAATAAAAATAAATAAACGTCTGATCCATTTCCTGGCCTCCTCCCCAGCTGTGAGTTACATTGCCGCTTCTTCCTGCATTGGCATTTCTCATTCCTGGACACTTAAGAGACAATGTAAGATTCCAGGTGGCTCTGAGCGTTGTTTCCGGATTGACTCCATCAATCCCGATACTCACTTTGGGCAAAGGCCAACTACTCTATGGCCACGATTTGGCGAGAAAGCCCTTGTTGACTCTCAGAGGACATAAAATACTGCTCTTTGGAGCAGAGCCGAGTGTGCTGAATTTGCGTCACCACAGACCTCGACTTACCACAGTTCAGTTAGTGACTGTTCAAAGTTACGACGACGCTGGGAAAAAAGTGGCTTGGGACCATTTTTTCACACTTGCGACCGTTGCAGCATCCTCAGGGTCACGAAAAATTTAGATGCTTAGCAACCGGTTCATATTTACGACGGTTGCAGTGTCCCGGGGTCATCTGGTCAGCTTTTGTGACCTGCTGTCATGCAAAGTCCATGGGGAAGCCAGATTCACTTAACAACCGGGTTACTAACTTAACAACGGCAGGGGTTCACTTAAGAATGGGGGCGAGAAAAGTCGTAAAACGGGGCAAAGCTCACTTAACACATGTTTCACTTAGCGATGTAAATATCTGGGCTCCATTGTGGTCGTAACTAGGCGACTACCTGTATTAATGATATAGCAAGGGATGGAACAAGCAAGATGGAAGGAGCACTTCCTCTGTGTAGCTAAAACATTTATGATCCTTTTTGTCCATTGTGGAATGTTTGTCCCCAGGTGAATTGTGGAAGGTGTGCACGTTCTTTTCGAAGGTGTGCACGTTCTTTTCAATGAGGGGTTATTTGTCTCCAACGAGAAGAAGAAGACAGAGTGCACCCAGTCTGAACTCATCTTGGGACAAGAAAATATCTCTCTTTAGTGGATAGACCAGGGGTAGGCAACCTCGGCTCTTTTATGACTCGTGGACTTCAACTCCCAGAATTCCCGAGTCAGCTATGCTATGCTGACTCGGGAATTCTGGGAGTTGAAGTCCACGAGTCATAAAAGAGCCGAGGTTGCCTACTCCTGGGATAGACAGATGTAACTTAACTCCCATCTTGGTGTTAATGAGAAGGGCCCACCCAATTCCAGATGACCAGTTGTCTACTTGCCTATAGGTTCCAGTGGTTGGACCACACACACACACAACCTCCCAAGAATTTGGAAGGGACCTTAGTTCTCACTTCAACACCAGCTGCCTTCACTTGGTGACCGAATTATAGGCAGTCCTCGATGTATAACCACAACTGAGTCAAGCTTTCTGTTGCTAAGCATGTTTTGTCCCATTTTACACATGACCCCAGGGACATGAATTCACAGCTGAAGAAGCTTCACGGATGAGAAACGAAAGGTCTTCAAAGAAAAACAAGAAAGTCCAGTTGCCTCTTGAAAAAGTACCCTTGGGACAAAGGGATCTTTGCTGCCATCTCTTGCTTACCTGGATTTTTGCAACCCAGATAGGATAAACATAGTGGACAATCACTTAAATATGAGCCAGCCGTGTGCTGCAGCTGCCAAAAAAGCCAACACCGTGCTAGGCTGCATTAACAGAGGGATAAAATCAAGATCACGTGAAGTATTAATACCACTTTACAATGCCTTGGTAAGGCCACACTTGGAATACTGCATCCAGTTTTGGTCACCACGATGTGAAAAAGATGTTGAGACTCTAGAAAGAGTACAGAGAAGAGCAACAAAGATGATTAGGGGACTGGAGGCTAAAACATATAAGGAACGGTTGCTGGAATTGGGTATGTCTAGTTTAACAAAGAGAAGGATGAGGGGGGACATGATAGCACTGTTCCAATATCTCAGGGGCTGCCCCAAAGAAGAGGGGAGTCAAGCTATTCTCCAAAGCGCCTGAAGGCAGGACAAGAAGCAACGGGTGGAAACTAATCAAGGAGAGAAGCAACCTAGAACTAAGGAGAAACTTCCTGACAGTTAGAACAATTAACCAGTGGAACAACCTGCCTCCAGAAGCGATGAATGCTCCAACACTGGAAGTTTTTAAGAAGAGACTAGACAGCCATTTGTCCGATATGGTATAGGGTTTCCTGCCTGAGCAGGGGGTTGGACTAGATGACCTCCAAGGTACCTTCCAACTTTACCATTATTATTATTATTATTATTATTATTATTATTATTATTATTATTATTATTATTATTATTATTATTATTATTATTATTATTATTATTATTATTATTATTATGGATCATCGCACAGTCAGCCAGATGTTCAGACTGGATTTGGCATTTTGTCTACATATCGAGTCCTTCCCAAGGACCTGGGATAGGCACAATCAGAAGGAGATCCAGGCAGTATGGGACTATATGCAAATGTGAGCCACTCTAGCTTTAAACTCTGGCTCTGATTTAAGATGATATCAAACTTTATTTCTGCAACTGACTAACCCATCTGTCCTTGTGGAACCCTATCTAGCAAGACGGTGTTTTTATCTGTCCATCACCTGAACAGAGGCATCAATTAAAGAAGTGGAAATTGAATCATCATGAAAGCCACCAGAGATTTCCTGGTGCCTCCTAACTTGGGGATGGCCCCTGCTCACAGAAGCAATTGCACAAACAAAAACCTTTCAAGTAATCTTTATGTGTAGTAAACACACAACAGGGTGTGCAGCACTGTCCAGCTAGAGGCAAAAAAAGTGCTTTGGTGTGCCCAGGGGTGCTCATATCACACTTATCTGCAGTTCCTTAAAGCAACTACATCTTTTCTCAGATTGCAAAACCTGGCTGGGCTACAACAACATCCTGGAAATGGCTGTGTTTGCTTTTAGGAATCTATTTGGATCAGGGACTCTCTCCTGCCCCAGTGAAACTGACTCTAAGCAGCTTACAAAAGGAAGGCAGAGTTGAGTTTGATCCCCTGTGTGTACTTCATGTGTTTCAACACACTTTCCTTAAAACTTTTGAATTCATGTTGCTACACAGCCTGGTTTAAGAACTAGAGTGATGTAAGTGCCAGGTTGTTGGGATGCTGTCCAGCATTAGCTAGTCCAGAGAGCTTGGAAAAAGGATGAGATGAAAGAGTATTGCATTGCAACATACAACACTGGTATCCTTTTTTGGGGTTTGCTCAACACGTTGAACCAGAAACCAACCCCGTGTTTACATGATACCAAGTCAACCCAAACCCCAGATTAAAACTAAGCAAGCTTCACCTATTATGTGAATAAGGTTGCTAGCTTGCAATGGACCCACCTAAACATCCAGGTAGCCCTTAATTTACAACCATTCGTTTAGCCACCATTCAGTGTTACAACAGCACTGAAAAAAATGACCGGTCCTCAGACTTACAACCACCGCAATGTCACCATGGTCACATGATCAAAATCTGGTGGCTTGGCAATCGGCATGTAGAGTTGCCACAAAAATGAGGGGGCCAGTTTATTTTCCAAAGCACCAGAGGGCAGGACAAGAAACAATGGATGGAAACTAACCCAGGAGAGAAGCAACCTGGAATTAAGGAGAAACTTCCTAACAGGGAGAACAATTAACCAGTGGAACGGCTTGCCTCCAGAAGTTGTGGGTGCTTCATCATTGGAGGTTTTTAAGAAAAGACTGGACAGCCACTTTTCTGAAATGATATAGGGTCTCCTGCTTGAGCAGGGGGTTGGACTAGAAGACCTCCAAGATCCCTTCCAGCTCTATTCTGATTGATGGAAAACAGCAAATAAATGCTTCAATAGACTGGTTCTCTTTCGTTTCCTCCCTGCAGAGTCTCCATGCTGAAATACATTTTTCCTCTCCTTTAGCAGGTGATCCTGCCTCATCAGTCTCCCTTCGCAGTGGAAATTCTGATCTCAGTGGTGTTCATAAATCAAGGACTACCTGTACTTTGTGAAGAATTCTTTCCAGCCTTACTCGTCATTCCTTTCTCTTTTTTTCTGATTCTCCCATTCCCTGGCAGGCTGTTCTCCCTCCCTCTCTTTCCCCTCCCTCTCATTCCAACCCGCTGGGTTGGATTCCTGATGTGCTCACCTTCCCGTTTATCCTTCGGGATGCTTTCAGGAGCTCCAGTGGTGACTCATCCTGATACCGGGTGGGTCTCTTCCACAGCATCCTCTGGGGTGGCAGCTCACGTGCCAGACGGCCTTCGTGAAACTGCCCTTTCCCACTCGTTGGGACAGAGGAGGATCTTAGCCTGAGACCAATAAAAACCCAAACAGGTTTTTGGTTTTGGGCAGGTCCATATAGAAGGGAATGTTCAGCCAGGGATGTTTAGAAGCGCATGAGAAGCAGTGACAGACAGCTGGCCACATCCAGGGAGCAGGATACAAAGAGGGAAGTGAGAGGCATCTCAGGATGGCTAAGGACCTGTTAATGGTATTGCTACTCACTCTCCTCGGCCAAGGTAAAACAAGATGGGTGCCTCTTAAGACTCCTTTTATGGTGGTCCTTGTTGATATTCAAGGACGCATCGCAACTTTAATAGTCTACTTTGGTTCAACGTATCAGAATTATTCTACTTTCCCTGGAAATTCTTTAGCTCTTTTCCTTATGGAAGAATCTTTACTTTTGTGATGGATTTGTGCCTTGGGGGAGGGGGGGAATGGTACGCCACTTTCTTCTGGAGAACTTTCTCTTCATCAAAACTCTGTAGGTCTTCCTTAGATTATGTTTAACTGTTCTGTGCTGTAGGAGCCTTAGAATTGGTTTTACGTTTTCCTAGCATCTCTAACTTTCCCATCCACTCTATTGTCTAACACATTCAGAGTATGAGAAGTACTAAATGTTTTGCTTCAGAAGGGACTTTATCTTCAACAATGTAAGATGGTTGATATAGGTCCCAAAGGTGCTTTTGCAAAGCAACCTTGAAGACTTTTTGCTTCTCATCCAAGAAACTTCTTCAGTTCTGACCGAACGGTGGAGGATGGAAGGATTTATATTCCTTTGCAGTCATCTGGTCGTTAGCGCTCTTTCTGAGAGTTGTTGAGGCCACCTGGAGCTTTATCTGTGCCGTCAGAGCCATCTGAATAGTGCAAATGGGTGTGGAACCTTCTTGGAACTGCTGAAGCGAAAGGTCTTCAAGGAAAACAAAATCCAATTGCATTTTTAAAAAGCATCTTTGGGACAAACATGATCTGGATGACTGAGAATCTCCATAGACGTGGATATAGGTCATTTTCCCCCCCAACTTCCATATGTAGATTTCAATTCACAGTGGTAGCTGAGTTGGCTCCAGAATGTTGAGGGCTGAAGTCCACTGTTGGAGAACATTTCAGTTGAAAACACCTAGTGTAGATTGCAATCCAATTCAGTTTAACCAGAAAACATAACCTGTTAAGAGTTTATTGTGCAAAGCAAAACCAACAAGTTTAATGGATCTTTGCATCTTGATGATGGCCAACCCATGATCTATGGAAACTTAAAAGATGCATGATAAACCTAAATGCATTGCTTGCATCCAGTTGCAATAACAGGCAATTATTGAGCACAAACTATAATAATCAGGCAAGAATATCTGCAACAAGTCTGACAGGTTTGAAAGAAAACAGATTATGTTATAATAATATTAATATACAGTATTAACATCAATATTAAACTTTGTCCTGTTGAACAGTGGGCAGATCCATGTCCAGCCTGCAAATAAACAAAACCTATCTTTATCTTTTAACAGTAAAAAAAAAAATTTAGCGGCTTCTTCCCATTTATATTGCAAAATTAACAAGTCATCTGGAAAGTGATTGAGAGAAGAGACAGTTATTATATTCCTTTATACACAGTTTCAATGTGTTTTAGTTCAGGGTAGTTGTAATGTTTAAATACCTTGATATGTAAAATCCTTTTCAAAAGCCAATAACTGATTTTTAAAAAGTTAAACAGCTTCTAGAGCTGGTTGAGTGTCAGAATACTTATTGCAGCTTGAATAAAGACAGAACATTCTCATGCTACTCAGAATAATCGGCTATACCGCTGGCTGTTCAGGCATCAGTGTTCAGCAGAGATTATTTCTGCATAATTGTATATCAGATTTCAACCTAGTTTGTGATTATTCCTCAGTGAATTCAGTGGGAAATACTATGAGAAAGCATGCCTTGCTTATAATGGAAATGTGCTTGATGTCAACGCTACTAACATCGGATGTTTTTGCTTTGACAACAGTTAAAGTTCTTTTAATAGCAGCTGGGTTTTCTAGCATCCTTTCATTGCACGGTTTATACTGCATGCGAAACTAGTCCTTTTAGGCATAGAAAATTTATTTCTTTTTTTAATTTTATTTATTAAATTGATGTGCCACCCGTCTCACTGTCGTGCGACTCACAGTTCACAGGGCACAGATTTAAAAATATATGGGACGTTTCTAATATACTCAGCATTTATCGTGTTCTCTCTTATCCAATCCATGTTATTTCTTTCTTTATAGTTTTAAATAAGTGCACAACAGAGGCTTCTAACTTCCTTCTCCCTTCAGTGAAGGATGTGGACATCCTATGAGTTGGGTGGGCTATAAAAATCTGAATGCAGGGGTGTTCAACTTTGGCCACCTCAAGACTTGTGGACTTCAACTCCCAGAATTCCCCAGTCAGCATGGCCGGCTGGGGAATTCTAGGAGTTGAAGTCCACACAGTTAGAGATGTAACCATTTTCTTCTTATGTTTTACTTTTAGAGTTAGATGATGCTTGGGGGGGGAGAGGAATGTGCATGAGAGTTTAGATAGACATAACAATACTGGACTTGGTGTGAGAACTAAGGTTAATGAAATAAGAGATGATAAGAATTGGCGGGCTGGAGAACTGGAGGGAGAGCCTGCATTTCAAGCTAATTGGAGAATGTGATTTATGACTGTTAATTGGAGGAGGGAATTGTGCTTTGATACTATGTGCTCAGGGGAGGGGGATCCAGTTTTTGACTTCGACTCTGTAAGTGCCAATGCTATGCTACTCAAATAAAGTTTCTTTAAGGTAAACAATGCCTGGAAGTTCTTTGAAGAGTTTCATCTGTCGGAACCATGACACTTTGTTTATGAAAGTGTTTTCCTGTATTTGCATGCTAGTGGTCAGCACTGAATAGGAAAACTGAATCCATATGGGGACAGTTACATCCAGGTCAGCATCAGGAATTAACAAGTACAGAAAAGTGACTTTTTCACTTTTACAACGGTTGCAGCATCCCCATGGTCACATGATCAAAACTGGGATGCTTGGCAACTGGCATGTACTTACGACTGTTGCAGTGTCCTGGGGTCATGTGATCACCTTTTGCAATCTCCTGACAAGCAAAGTCTATGGGGAAGCCAGATTCACTTAACCACCATGCTACTAACTTAAGAACTGTAATGATTCACTTAACCACTGTGGCAAGGAGGGTCGTAAAATGGGGTCGTAAAACTGTCTTAGCAATAGAAATTTGTCGTAAGTTGAGGACTATATGTACTGGCTAAGTTACACTTCAGGCTGAGTCTTCTGATGTTTTATTTGCTTGTGAGTTAGCAAGTTCTATAAGGTTTCCTTGTCGCCTCCTCTCTGCATTTAATAAAAGGATTAGACTAACATCTTGCAGTAACCTGGCTTGATTAGTTTGGATTAATGCATGATATAAACCCAAGATTGCAGAAACTGGTTGGTAGCTTAGCAAGTTACTAACAACCCTGCCGATCATGAGTTATTCAATAAATGATTCAATAAACAGTTTATTGCAAGATGCAATTCAGTCTCATATGTTTCCTGGACTAGCTGAACAGGGATAGGTTAATTGGCAATAATAAAATAGCCTAATAGTGAAGCTGAGGAGACATGTTTCCACTTGCCTAAAGTAGATAATAGCACAACACAACTCCACCCTTCAAAAGGTTTACATGATGCTTCGTGTAAACATCACTTAGTTTCTTCCTTTCCTTCTTTTCCAAGCTCATGGAATTTACAAGAAAGCAGAATAATTAGACACAAAGCCAGACTTTCTTCTTGGTTCCACATACCCCTCCCTCCCAAACTCTTAAAACTCTGGCTTTCAATTTAAAAGCACCCTTCTCAACAGGAAGTTTCTAGTCCTCAGTGTCCTCAGTCGATAGTATCTGCCACGTAATTGCAGAGGCAGGATGATTAGTTCTGGTGATAAATACAGAAGAGATTGAAAAGGCGAAATTAAAGATGAACCCAGCTTCACATTTCTGGCTCCTGAAACGGGGGGTTAAAGTTCTTTTAATAGCAGCCAGGTTTTCTAACATCCTTTCATTGCATGATTTATGCTGCATGCAAAACTAGTCCCTTTAGGCACAGAAAATTTATTTTTTCATTTTATTTATTAAATTGATGTGCCACCCGTCTCAGTGTCGAGCGACTCGCAGTTCACAGGGCACAGATTTAAAAATAGATGGGACGTTTCTAATATACTCAGCATTTATCGTGTTCTTTCTTATCCAATCCATGTTATTTCTTTCTTTATAATAATAATAATAATAATAATAAAGTTGGAAGGGACCTTGGAGGTCATCGAGTCCAACCGCCTGTCCAGGCAGGAAACCCTATACCATTTCAGACAAACGGCTGTCCAGTCTCTTCTTAAAAACTTCCAGTGTTGGAGCATTCACCGCTTCTGGAGGCAGGTGGTTCCACTGGTTAATTGTTCTAACTGTCAGGAAGTTTCTCCTTAGTTCTAGGTTGCTTCTCTCCTTGGTTAGTTTCCACCCGTTGCTTCTTGTCCTGCCTTCAGGCGCCTTGGAGAATAGCTTGACTCCCTCTTCTTTGTGGCAGCCCCTGAAATATTGGAACACTGCTATCATGTCCCCCCTCGTCCTTCTCTTCGTTAAACTAGGCATACCCAATTCCAGCAACCGTTCCTTATATGTGAGTTGGGTGGGCTACAAAAATCTGAATGCAGGGGTGTCCAACTTTGGCCACCTCAAGACTTGTGGACTTCAATTCCCAGAATTCCCTGGTCAGCATGGCCGGCTGGGGAATTCTAGGAGTTGAAGTCCACAGGTCTTCAGGGAATAAAGTACTACAGTCTTAAAGGTGCCGTAACTAATTTTTCTTCTTTTCTTCCCAGCGTTTTGCCTGCAGTGTAATACATGCCACGGAGAATACAATTGTGTTGGAGAGAACATGGCCTGCGAAGGCTCCTCGGCCAGCTGCACAACATCAGTCCGAAAGGCGCATGTCTGTAAGTGTCGTTCCTCCTTAGTGTTGTCCGTAAGGTACGGTCCAAAAAATTAAGAAAGCAGCCATGATGGCACAAACGAAGCTCTGCCCAGTTTTCAAAACAGGCAGAGCTTCGATTATTCCGTTACAGCTGACCTGACCAGCAGACACCTCTATTTGTACAGCAATTTTCAGTCAGAAGTCAGAATATGGATGGTTTGAATATTGAAAAACAAGAAGCAGTGTATTGAAAAAAGTCGGCTTGGTGGGATCCATTGTTTGGAAATGCTGCAATCAGTGGTATAGAATACAGAATAACAGAACTGAAAGGGACGTCGGAGGTCTTCTAGTCCTAACCCCTGCTCCAAAGCCAAACACAGGAAGAGAATTCAAAAGAGAGTCTGTCTGTCAAAATAAAACAAGGAAAACCAACTAATTCTGTTTGTTAGGGGACTGGAGGCTAAAGCATATAAGGAACAGCTGCTGGAATTGGGTATGTCTAGTTTAATGAAGAGAAGGACGAGGGGGGACATGATAGCAGTCTTCCAATATCTCAGGGGCTGCCACAAAGAAGAGGGAGTCAAGCTATTCTCCAAGGCGCCTGAAGGCAGGACAAGAAGCAACGGGTGGAAACTAATCAAGGAGAGAAGCAACCTAGAACTAAGGAGAAACTTCCTGACAGTTAGAACAATTAACCAGTGGAACAACCTGCCTCCAGAAGCGGTGAATGCTCCAACACTGG
>NW_015387763.1:0-7098 GCF_001527695.2 Protobothrops mucrosquamatus | reverse complement strand
ATCTGAAATGGTATAGGGCAGGGGTAGTCAACCTTGGCTCTTTTATGACTCGTGGACTTCAATTCCCAGAATTCCTTAGCTGGCTCAGGAATTCTGGGAGTTGAAGTCCACGAGTCATAAAAGAGCCAAGGTTGACTACCCCTGGTATAGGGTTTCCTGCCTGAGCAGGGGGTTGGACTAGATGACCTCCAAGATACCTTCCAACATTATTATTATTATTATTATTATTATTATTGTTGTTGTTGTTGTTGTTGTTGTTGTTGTTGTTGTTTTGTTGTTTTGTTGTTGTTTGTTTGTTGTTGTTATTATTATTATTATATTGTGGGAAGGCAGCAGGAAGTATTGGAAAAACAGTATATCTAGAGAATATCTCCTCCAGTCTCCCAAGTCTTGTCCATCCTGACCATGTCATGGATTGTCCAGCCTAAAAAAAAATATTTCCATCTCCTCCTTTTTCCCCCAGCTTTTCTGGAATTCCAGACCGTGAGGAAAGGCTGCGCTCGGCAGCTCTATCCATTTGATTCTTTTTCCCTGACTTCACATCTCGTGACTCTCTCGTACCAAGCAAACTTTTGTTCGGAGGATGGCTGTAACAACGAGACCTCTTTCGGTGAGTCCTGAGGGGGAAATCCCCCCCTTTGAATTGGGCCAGGGAGGGGTCTCGTCCCAGCAAAAGGAGGACAGGGGATGTCTCTTCTGAAGGGTGCAACAGCCCCAGGAAAAGGGGGATTATGCAAACTAAGGAGACTTGAGAAATCATTCTCATTTATTCACTCATTTTTATTTATATCCCACCTTTATTATTTTTACAAATCTCAAGACAGGGAATATATCTAAGACTCCTTTCTCCTCCTATTTTCCCCACAACAACAACCCTGTGGGGTGGGGTGGGCTTAGAGAGAGGGACTGGCCCAAAGTCACCCAGCTGCCTTTCATACCTAAGGCGGGACTAGAACTCACGGTCTCCTGGTGATTGGCCCAAAGTCACCTAGCCAGCTTTCATGCCTAAGGTGGGGCTAGAACTCACGGTCTCCTGGTGATTGGCCCAAAGTCACCCAGCCGGCTTTCATGCCTAAGGTGGGACTAGAACTCACCGTCTCCTGGTGATTGGCCCAAAGTCACCCAGCCGACTTTCATGCTTAAAGCAGGACTACAACTCACAGTCTCTTGATTTCTAGCCTGGTGCTTTAACCACTCAACCAAGCTGGTGGTCTGGACTTCTGTACAACTTTCCAAATTTTTCAGTGAGCTGACCAGGAATTCTGGGGATTGAAATTCAGCAAAAGGAACATTAAATTGGAAAAGGCTGCACAGGGATCCGGTACAAACCACAATGAGAATCAAATGACAACCTGTGTTGTGATGTTATAAAACAAACCTCCAGCTTTTCCACTTGCGTCTCAAGTGTGTAAGTCACATAGCCTGCAGGGTGATGTTGCAAGACACTTATCCTCATTTGTCCCCTCCTCGCCACAAAAAGATACCTATGAAAGACTAATACATAGAATGAAAGCTTTGGTGTCTGCCTATGCATCCTTCTCTTTGTGCGGTATTTATTCTTATTCGTTTGTTGATTGTCAGTCAGATATTTAGAGCAGATTTGGCATTTTTATTATCTCAATTCCTTCCCAAGGACCTTTGACAGGCAAATGTTGATTGTTACTGTTTTTTATTATTATTTCAATCGGTACAGTTGTCCATCTAAGCCAGCGGTTCTCAACCTATGGGTCGCGACCCCATTTGGGGTCGATCGACCATTTCACGGGGGTCGCCAAGCAAGGCTGTCCGCCATTTTTTTCACCTTTTCCGGCGGGTGCCTTACCTCCCTTGAGCTGGGCCAGTTGGTGGTCGGCCTGCTCCATCTCTGCCACTTGCCAACTACGCCTCGGCTGGCGCAAGGGGCGGAACCACGCATGCGCGGCGCTCCCGGGCAGGGAAAGTCCTCGACTTACGACCGGCTGGGTAGTCCTCAACTTACGACCGGTTTAGTCCTCGACTTACGACAAGTTTAGTCCTCGACTTACGACCGGTTTAGTCCTCAACTTACGACCGGTTGGGGGTTGCGGCATTAAAAAGGTTGAGAACCACTGATCTAAGCAACGCTGAGCCCTATGCTCTTCTTACCTAAATAAACCTAACTCTATTCCCTTACTGTGACTTGGGGGATAGAAAGTATAAAAATGAGACATTAGTTTGAGCTGAGCTTGGCTGGCCTTCCACGGAGATCCTCTGCCAGCTCGAAAGCCACTTCAGATATTGGTGCTCCGGCTCTGTGTTCCCACAATTGAAGAACAGAACTGATTACTTTGTGACTCAGTTGTACTTTAAGGATTTTTGTTTTTAAGAGGCTGTGGCTCCATTTCTCCATTAGAGGGAGCTCTTCCCCTTTGTCTTCCTAAACTTCCCAGCTTCGGGTCTTCTAAGGGAATGATGACTTCATAGCTTTGCAGCTCCCCTTAGTACAGGGGTGTCAAACTCAATTTCATTGAGGGCCGCATCAGCATTGCGGTTGCCCTCGGGGGGGGGGGTGTGGCCAGGGGGGTGTGTGGCCTACTGGGTGGGCATGGATGGAATGGGTGTGGCCTACTGGGTGGGCGTGGCCAGCTCTAAATCGTTCGCGTCAAGGGTGCCTGTGGGGGCCTGGGCAGGAGTGGGACAGATCTGAGGGTCTCTGGCAGAAGGGGTGGGACCGGGGCAAGCGCCAAGGCATGGTCCATTTCTTCATTCCTCACAAAGGGCGACACCTCCCCAGCATGCACCCAGGGAGCGGGGCCGACACGGTAGGGGCCGGTTCCTCGCTGTTTCCAGACAGCCTTGTGGAGCTAAGACTGAATGTCTTTCAGCATAGATGGCCACCACAAAATTGTACATTGGCTCCCGGCCAGCCTGGGCCAGGGCCAAGGCAGCGGGGAACGTTCCCTCACTGTTTCCAGGATGGCTTTGCGGGCCACATGAAACCACTTTGCGGGCCGCATCCGGTCCCCGGGCCTTGTGTTTGACATGTCTGCCTTAGTAGTTTCTAAGGAAAAAAAGCAAAAAGATGAAATTGACAAGAACCAGATGACTAGCTTTCCTTTCCTTTTCTTTTTTTTTGTTTTGTTTTGTGTTGAGTTCTTCTTCTTGTGCCATATCCGTTATCGGACGTTGGCGATCATGTTGCCGATCCTGTTTTTATCAAACCAGCCCCTTAGGTTTTGAAGCCACGATGTTCTTCTTCTGCCTGGACCTCGTTTGCCTTCAGTCTTTCCCTGGAGGATTAAATGGAGTATGCTTTTCTGGGTGTCGCATCACATGTCCGAAATATTCTAATTTCCGTTTTTTAATTGTTTTGATGTTTTGTGTTGAACGGGGATGGAAAACAGTATTTTTGCAAGACTTGGGGCATCTGAGTTGGAAGAAGAATTTGTTCTTGACTTCTGAAAGTACTTCAGACTTTTTAATTGCTTGATCCATAAGGGCAGGTCCTTCCTTTGTTTCTTCCTCTGACCATTAAGCCACTGGGGGGGGTTTCTCCCTCTCTTATCTGATTGTTTCCTAGGCAACATCTCTTCCCCGTGTCCCCCAAGGTCATTCGCACATCCCACTACAGAAACTAAGCAGGGTTGGGTCTGATTTATTGGGCCCATGTGCTTCCTTTCAAATGCATGCTAATTTCTACCCTCTTGTGCACTTCTCCCCAGTCTCTCTTCCTGCCCCAACCAATCACATGCGCTGCCATACCTGTGTCTCCCAGGGAGCCTGGTGTCCTGAAGCTTCTCGCACTCAGATCAGCTGTGTTGGGCAGCAGGACCAATGTGTGGATCTTGACATCACTGGGAAGTTGGGTAAGTAGCGAAGGAAAAAAATGGGAAAGAGAAGAAAAAAAAGGTAGATAGATTAGAGATGGGGGGTGAATGACTGGATTAAGATGAATAGAATGCGCCAAGGCACTTCAACAGGCAGGAAGGCCATCCCTTAGGACAGGGGTAGTCAACCTTGGCTCTTTTATGACTCGTGGACTTCAACTCCCAGAATTCCTGAGCCAGCTAAGCTGGCTCAGGAATTCTGGGAATTAAAGTCCACGAGTCATAAAAGAGCCAAGGTTGACTACCCCTGCCTTAGGACCTCCCGGTTGTGAAGTACGTCTTACTCAACTGTTGTCCTCTGTCTGTGGATGAGCAGATGGTGAGGAAGGAGGGATGATCCTCAGTGCTGTGGGAGTAATGGACCACTCTATGAAACTTCCTCCTTAATAGGTCCATATTCTAATCTCAAGCTGAAAGGCTGCACCAATCTCCCCCGGTGTGAGGAGACCTTGAGCTTTCACTCAGGAAGCAGGACCATCCACGCCAGCTGCTGTAATACTCCATTTTGCAACACCTTCACTCCAGGTAATTTCCCAACCCCCCCGCCCTCGATTGCACATGGTATCTAGGACTGCATCATTTCAAAATCCAAGGGTTGCTTCAGGATGCATTTATTGGTTTACTAGAGCAGGGCTTTTCAACCAGTGGTACGGGTACCACCTGTGGTACATTGGCACCTGGCAGGTGGTATGCGAACTTCCTAGAAAAGTGGTAGCGGGGGAAGAGAATGAGCTGAACCAGTGGCAGCACCGCACAAGCCTGAGCGAGAGATGGCTGGAGCTGCAGGGCTGTCAGGGCTCAGTGGAAGTGCCAGGATCAGCGCCAGGATCCAGCTGGAGCTCGGCGCTGATCCTGGTGCTTCTGCTGAGCCCTGAAGAAGCACTAATCAGCTGGAATGTTGCAGCATCTCCAGGGTCTTGTGATTTACATTCAGATGCTTGGCAACTGATTCATATTTATGACGGTCACAGTGTCCCAGAGTCATGTGAAGTGACCAAAACCTCCTGCAACCACCCAGCAGATGGGGGAATAAAAACCAAACACTCCCCACCCCACCCCTGCTGCCAATCCTCAACAGAAATGCTCACAACAATGGAAACCTTGGACAGGAGGAAGAGCGCCGCCGGGTGGGCAGGCAGGTGTCTTGCTCGGCTGTGGCTTGGGGGGCGCTTTTTTCAGTGCCATTGTAACTTCGAACCGTCACTAAGCGAACTGTTGTAAGTTGAGGACTACCTGTACTTTATCACTTTTTTCCTTTTTTTTTTTTTTGGTCATCAAATTTTTGACACCTTGCTAGGCGGCTGGTGGTACTCGGATGTTACCATATCCTAAAAGTGGTACAATGGTTGAAAAGGTTGAAAAGCCCTGCACTAGAGACCTGTGACCCATTGGGTTGTTATTTCAGAGATTTTTGCCCTACCAGATTCCTCAATGCCCCGGTGATTGGCCCAAAGTCACCCAGCCGGCTTTCACGCCTAAGGTGGGACTAGAACACACTTTCTAGCCTGGTGTCTTATTGACCTCCTCTTTGCTTCCTCATTTCCCTCTGCAAACAACCAATTGAAAGAAGGAAATTTGCAAAGATGGGAGAGGACTCATCTCTGAACAGACCAGGCTTCAAAACGTAGCATGGGTTGCATCTAATCTATGCATGGAAGAGAATTCTGTGCAGCTTATGTAGGTCTTCAGAGTGTCTCTGAAACATCTTATTTGTATGATGCTGTACCTCCCGGTTTGACTGTTTCCATGAACAGCCTGAAGTTCACGGTCCTGATCATGGCACACAAATGTTCATAGATGTTTCCTACTTTGCATCTCCCCCCCCCTTCAGACTTGCACCTGGAAAGCCAGCCAAAAAACGGATTGGAGTGCTATAGCTGTGTGGATGGGCAGGACTCCAATGCCGGATGCTCCAAGAAGACCGTCTCCAAGGTGAAGTGCACGGGTGTTCGTAACATGTGCCTGGAAGGGATTGGCAAGAGCCGTAAAGGTAAGGGTTTGATCTCAGAACGTTCCACTTTGGCTTATATCAGGGCTCTCCAAACTTGGCAACTTTAAGACGTGTGGACTTCAACTCCCAGAATTCCCTAGCCAGGCAGGAATAGAGGATCCACGTTTAGATGGTCATAAGATGGACTAGAACAGGGGTCTCCAAACTTGGCAACTTTAAGATTTGTGGACTTTGTGCTGGCTAGGGAATTCTGGAAGTTGAAGTCCACAAGTCTTTTTTTTTATTTATTTAAAATTTTATTGAAAAGCAAAAAATTAAAAACATTAAACATGGTAACACAGATTTGACATATATCTCATTTCACTATTACCATAAATTACTAATGAGAAAAACCTATACAATAACATCACTCTAATCACAATCTTGAATTGTCTCAGTGCAATAACTTCCCTGTTTTTCCCCCCACCATCTGTAAAATTTGTTCCAAATTTGCTAAAAAAACCCGTTTCATCCTGATTTTTAAGTCTTCTAGTTAACCTATCTAATTCTGCGCAATGCATAATGTTATGAATTACGCTTTCCTTACTAGGTATCACCATAGCTTTCCAATTTTGAGCGAATATAATTCTTGCCGCTGTAACCACATGAGTAAATAAAAACATATCCTCTTTGCTAACATTATTTTCAAGAATTCCTAATAACAGTGTCTCAGGTTTATATTGAATATTTTGTATACCCATTTCTGCTACCCACTCCCAAACCATACACCAAAAACTCTGTGCTTCCTTACATAACCACCAAACATGAAAATAAGTGCCCCTTTCCTTGAAGTCCACAAGTCTTAATGTTGCTGGCTGGAGAATTCTGGGAGTTGAAGTCCCAAAGTCTTAAAGTTGCCAAGTTGCCACAAGACTTTAAGACTTGTGGCAACTTGGCAACTTTATATAAAGTTATATAAAGTTGCCCAGCTTATATAATCTGCTAAAGATGGATTAATGTAGCATCCTCGCTTACATAACATGTTTTGTCCAAGCTGAAACTAAGAATGCCTGATTCAACATGCCCAGAAAATGGCAATGTTCCCCAACGCAACCACAAATTGCCCTACTCTACTGGAGACATGGTTAATGCAGTGGGGCGAATGTTATGTTTTGTTACACAACTGATGTATGTGGGTGTGTGTATAGTGACTGACTATGTGCAAAAGGTAAATTTACGTTAAGGACTGAATATATAATTTTTTAAATAAAAGATAAACAAGATGTGAGTTCCGAGTTCCGGCACCTTTTTTCTTACAAAAAA
>NW_015387762.1:363669-393987 GCF_001527695.2 Protobothrops mucrosquamatus | reverse complement strand
TAGGATCGTGTTGGGCCATGCCTGCGCGATGGGGGAGTCGCGCAGGGCCAGCAGTTCCCTCCTGGAGTACAGTCCCAAATCGCATCAGGAGGTCCAGCAGCAGAGTAGGGGAGGGGGGAAAGTCCTCGTGGTGGTAGTCCTAGTCCTAGTCGGGGGCTTAGATGGATTAAGAGAAGGCAGCATAGTTCCTAGGTCTTTTTAACCCCCATAAAAAAGGGGGGGAAATTGCAGTCAAAGTCAGCCGGCCCCAGCAACGCAGGCCTCCAGGTGCGCCAGACCCCAGTCACACAGGCCTCCAGGACCACCCAGGCACTCACCATCAGGCCATGTCCCTCCGGCAAATACATCCCTTGGGCCCTGTCCTCCGCCCGGGCCGTTCTTCCGCCTGGGCCGCTGTGCCACTGTACCGGCGCGTTCTCCGGGCCGCTGTTCATTGCGCTGCTGGTCACTTCCCCCTGGGCCACCAGGCCGCTAGACCACCCAGGCCGTCCGGCCGACAGCCCACAGGTTTTCGCCAGGCCATCCAACTTCCTGCCTAGGCCGACAGGCCGCCAGACCGCCCCGGTCATCAGGCCGCTAGGCTGCCAAGCCGCCAGGCCGCAGACTTTCGTCGGGCCGCCAGGTCTTTGTCGGGCCGCTAGGCCACCACCGCGTCGGGCCGCTAGGCTGCCACTGCGTCGGGCCGCTAGGCCGCCACCGCGTCGGGCCGCTAGGCCACCACAGCGTCGGGCCGCAGATCTTTATCGGACCGCCGAGCTGCCACCGCGTTGGGCCGCTAGGCCATCGCCGCATCGGGCCGCTAGGCCGCCACCGCGTCGGGCCGCAGATTTTTCTGGCCACTAAGCCACCAGGCCACCACCGCGCTGGGCTTCGCTAGGCCTCGCTAGGCCTCTCCGCGCCTGGGCCACCCTCCGCAGCTCCGCCCGCGGCCCCGCCCAGCCTAAGCCAGGTGGTCCCGTGGTCCGTCGCCTGCCTTCTTCGCTCGCCGACCCTCTCCTCTTACCAGACCCCGGCCGGCGAGCACCCCCGGACCTTCAGAGGCTCCCCATCTCCCCTGAGGACCCCGCGGAGGCTACGGAGCTGGAATCAGTAGGTCCGCCATCACACGCATGCGCAGAAGCACTGCATCAGCTCAATCCAAAGCCATCCACAGGCAGCAGTCGCTTAACTGCGACATCATATATGCGACATCATATATGTTTTTCAAAATTTGGAATGCTAACAAAGAATTAAGGGAGTACTGAGATAGCTGTTTCTAACCTGTTTCTAACATGCAGACAGCCCAGGTTCGAATCTCGGAAGGGTATGTCTGACTGATGAAAACTAAACAAGGTTAGAAATAGCTATCTCAGTACTCCCTTAATTCTTTGTTAGCAATCCAAATTTTGAAAAACACATATGATGTCGCAGTTAAGCGACTGCTGCCTGTGGATGGCTCTGGATTGAGCTGATACAGGCAAAAGATTTCTCTCCCCCATATTTGGGCCGACAGGGTGTTCAAAAAGCATTCATCCTCTTCCCCTGTCTCTTGTAGCTAGCAAAGTGAGAAAGAGCCTGTGGCCTAGGGGCAACACTTCTGCTTAACATGCAGACAGCCCAGGTTCGAATCTCAGCAAGGGTATGTCTGGCTGATGAAAACCTAATAAGGTTAGAAATAGCTATCCCAGTACTCCCTTAATTCTTTGTTAGCAATCCAAATTTTGAAAAACACATATGATGTCGCAGTTAAGCGACTGCTGCCTGTGGATGGCTCTGGATTGAGCTGATACAGGCAAAAGATTTCTCTCCCCCATATTTGGGTCGACAGGGTGTTCAAAAAGCATTCATATATATATATATATATATATATATATATATATATATATATATATATATATATATATATATATATATATATATATATATATATATATATATATATATATATATATATATATATATATATATAATTATATATTTTTTATCCTTAATACAATCCATAAAGCCAAGTTTCTTTTTTCACTCCAATTTTAACTTTCATATTTCTGTACCAGACAAATTTCCATAAAGCAAAAAGATCATCTAACTAATTTAAACACACATGTATATAATTGTATTTTTCTTACTTCTAACTCTAGATCATTATCCTTAAAACAATCCATAAAACCAGCATTACCTTTTAATCCATTAAACAGTTTTAAATTTCTTTTTCAGTCTAATTCTGGGTTTTTTTCTATGCCACACAGGCTTCCATAGAAGCGCTTCTCTTTCAGCCAATAGATCCATTTTTGTTGCTTGTAGTAGTCTTTGAGAAAATATAAATCCCTTCCTCTGCAATAGACATCTTTTTCTCTTCTCCTTGCAGCATCGTTGCTTTGTAGTTTGAGATCTTAGTCTTTGCTTCTTCTGATTCTCTAGGTTGCAGAAGAGAGGGTTGTCAGGTGAAATAAGTTCCTCTTCTATCTCTGTAGATTCCTCTTCTGGTATATTTTGATTTATACCATAGTCAGATGTAGCCTGGACATCCATTTGAACAAATGTAGTAGAATCTCTGGGTCTTAATTCTAAAGTACAGTTTTAATTGTAGCATGTATTTCTGCAGTGGCCTCATAGATCTTTTCCAATATGAGTGCACAATTCAATTGTGGCTGAGATTTCTCCATTTTAATACCAATGCTTAAAAGAAGGTCTCTTTTTCTTTTTTGTGGAGGCTATATTTAATGCAAACAACATCCACCCCCACAGCTTCCACAGCTGCACAGCTTATCTTTCCCTCAAAAGTATTTTGAAGTTCAGTGTTCCATCTTTAAGAAAATAACCAGAAGTTGCAGTATTAAACTTTCACCAGTAGATGCCCTCAGTGAGTTAAAGAAGGTCTTTTCCAGAAATCAATTCCTTTTTTCTATCTTTTGAAGTATGATGTATAAAAAAAGAAATAATACAGTTCTTGAAAAGAGAGTAGAAAACCTTTTCCGTCTTTTTTCCTTTTTTGTATCCAAAGAAAAAGATATATATAAAAGTAAAATATAGTCTTTTTCTATATTTACAAATCGCCTTTCTTCCCCCCCAAAAAAGTAGAAGCTGCCTTTCCAAGCCAGGGAAATAGTTCCAAAAGCTCTTACAGGTACCAAAAAAAAAGTAGAAAAGAGAGAGTTGCAAAGAAAGTTCTCACCCGGGTTCACCACGGGGGCACTCACAGCTTAGATGTTCTCTGACTTACGGTCTGAAGCGGCAGGGCGATTGGCCATTTTACTGGCCGATCTTCTTCTCCGTCGGCCCTCGGAGATTGTCCGGACAGCTGGAGGAGCCGCTGCTCCTCCGCAGCCGGACAGCAGCCTCCTCGACAGAAGTCGCACCCTCCAGGGCGACTTTGGAGCCATATAAGGCTCCACCGACGGAGGGAAAGCTAGCCGGCAAGGAGACAAGTCTCTCCGTATGACTAGCGATGCCGCGAACCGGAACCGGAAGTGGCCCACTTGAAACTTTTGTTATATGAGTGGATGTGTATATTTAACATTAGTACTCTTTCCCAATTTGAAACAAAACCTCCAAAATTAAGAATCATAGAAAGCATGTAGGCAATCAGAGGAAAAGAATGTAGAATCCATGGAGAAAATATCCTTTAATAAACTAGCCAAAGTTCTTTAATTATTATAAGCTTTTGAGTTTCTTAGAACCCTTCATCAGGCAGTATAATTATAAATTCCAGCACAGGGGACAAAATGTGGGTAGCAGAGAGAGAGAGAGAGAAGGAATAAAAATGATATTTCATGCCACTATCAATACTGGGCACTTAAATGCCCTAGTGTCATAATTAATATTTTTCAGAGCATCTTCAAAATAATGTACTTGTTAGCTTTGCTATTTCAGTGAAGAATAATTGGTAAACTAAGCCTCAATCTATCAACAAAAGCTATTAAAGACCACAAAGTACTCCAGGTTTGACTGATTAATCATTCCGGGGGGGGGGGGGATATAGCCATTTAGATATAACAGATAAGTATTTGCAAAGTAAATTTTTTGTCATATGATATTACTGGCTAAATATTGTAAACAAATGTGAATTAAAACATTAATACTGAAGCCTCAGAAGAGCAAATCTGAGTGAAGCAACTTAGCTGTATTTACATCTGCATGGAGGGGTTTTGTTTTTTGTTTTAGCTTATTTGACATGGTATTGATTTTGAAATTGTGTTTGAGACCTATTAATTGAGAAACAAATGAAAACATTTGATTTAATACATATATAAGTTACAATGGGGTTCCATTTATCTGGCAATACACCAATTCACTAAAATGATTTTGGAATCTTCACCTTTTCATTTTTTTCAAATAGCTGCTCAACAATTAACATAGAAGTGGGAGCAGAAGTAATGCAGCAGTCTTTATTCTAGAGACTTCCAGAATTCCACAGCCAGTTTGAGGCTGAGAAACAGTGTCTTAGATCAGAGGTCCCCAACCTTTTGGGCATCAGGGACTGGTTTCGTGGAGAGAGGTTTTTCCGTGGACCGGAGGGTGCATGTTTTTGTGTGCTGCCTGCATCCCGCGGATGGGGCTTTGCTTGTTTGTGCAGACCGGTTGCTGGCATGCCGCGGCCCAGTACCGGTCCACGGACCAGGGGTTGGGGACTCCTGTCTTAGATAATTAAGAATAAGTTGCTCCAGAATTGCTGTCCCTTTCTGGAGACTATGTGTGAGAAGTTCAAAAATTCTTAACATGTTTTCCCAACCCATCCAACTTTCTTCCAATATAAACATCTCAATGTGATTGTGCACTGTTGACCAGACACTTATTTAAGTTATTTAGGCGCTCAATGGAGGTACTTTCCCTACCCTATCCTCCCCTTATTTTGAGATATATATTTTTTGTGAAACATTAGGATAGATTATAAAAAGTCTTAAAAGCAGAGATCTATTACATATTTCCTGTTTTTTAAGATAAACAAATGGAAGCTTTGCAGCAAATTGACTTTCTCTGCAACAAAACAACAAGTTCGAGTTGTTGCTTTTCAGTGTTTCACATGTGAAGGAAAAGCAGAGTTTCAGAATTTGTGGAAACAAATTCATGGAAAATACACTTTTAATTTAAGGAGCTGCTGATAGGTGCTATGTGTGTGCCTATGCAAATTGAAAAGTACTTTTACTTTTCAAAACTAAACTACAGCATAGTAATATTAATTTGCAAATGGCCAGATGAATGCATGTAACATGCATTGAAAAGAGAGAGAGGGGGGAGGGTGGGAGGGAGAGAGAGAGAGGGATAGGGGAAGCAGCTACAAATATTTGGTTTTAATTGGCTTTTATTGGGGAAATGTGCTATGTTGTTTTAATATGCTGTGAGCCGCCCTGAGTCCCGTGGGGAGAAGGGCGGCATATAAGTCTTAAAAATAAATAAATAAATAAAATAAATTCATTTTTGTTCACTTTTGTGTACCGTGAGGATAAGGATATTTTTATTTTAAGCCAGCAGATATAGAAACTCAGGGAATAAGATATTGTTTGCCCATTTTTAAGCTCTTCTACTAGTTAGCTGGAAAAATAACTCACAGTGTGCCCCACCTGTTTCTCAGTGTTCTCAGAAGAAACACAGATGATTGTTTGAATGCTTCAAACTGGCCTATGAAGGAATAGGAATGGAAACAGGATGAAATAATTGCTATGCTATTTGAATGCACTTTCATATTTATGTCAGATTTTCCCAGGTATTGATCAGATTTTTTGCAGTCATTTCATCTCACGACCCAGCAATTCAGATCTGTGGGTTGCCTTGCAACACTTGTAGTTTCTGCAAGATTTGGACCTGGGGGTTGATTGGCACTTGGGTGTTTCCTGGGAGATGTTGTTTAATTGGAATGATGTTGTTTCTATTTTGATTGATTGATTTTGATTGCAATGTGCAGATGTCTGACTATGATGCACTGACTACTGCAGGTCATTTGTTATTTTGTATGGAGCTTATCTTGGCTTTATGCCTCTAGCAGATTTATTAATGTATATATTTGTGAGAATATGATCTTGTGTTTCCCTCTAGTCTTTTGTGCTTTACCTCATTCGTCAAAATATTTTACAAACAGCAAGATGAATAGCAGATCTAACCACTTGCTTTATTCTTACACTGTAATAATACAGATATTGCTTTTTATTAATTGCCAAGGTTGAGGACCCCTGTTCTAAAGCATTTTGATCTTGAAAGACCAAGGACAAAATTCTAGTCTTCCCAACATCCCTCTATTGGAACAATCGTAATTCTAGTCTTTCCAACATTCCTTTTCAACCAAGAAAGAATTACTTCTGAGCAGTTTACTCTAATGTTCCTCATCTATTGATAGAAATCTTGCCATTTCTATTCCCAGTATTTCCAACTATTTCCAATTAAGTTGCCAAGGTTGAGGACCCCTGCTTTAGAACTTTTGATGGATGACCTAAGAACTGATGGATGACCTAAGAACTAGGGAAGGACAAAGGAACTTGAAATCAATGTTTCTCAACCTCAGCAACTGTAAAACGTGTGGACCTAAACTCCCAGAATTGCCAACAGCATGCTGGGAGCTGGGAATTCTGGGAGTTGAAGTGCATAAAACAAAGTTTCTGAGGTTGACAAATACTGCTTAAATCACAGCAGACCCAGAATCATCTGCTAATTAAAGATTCTATTCATTTGCATCCACGAGACCTAGATCAAGCCAAATATATTTAGAAAACTGTTTTAGATTTCTATGATAAATTATCCACAATTTAAAAAGTGGAAGTTCTGTAAAAATGACCAAGATAATGAGAGAACCTATATGTCAATGAAAAGCAGAAGACAACTTGTTATTTGCTTTGTACCTAAATTGTCTACTTCAAAATCATTGTGTACTGGAAAGGAGAGGTAGGCAGAACTTTGTTTAAAACTAATCACCTACAACACTTTAATTTATGTAACTCTGAGAAAGAAAGAATTACAGAACATTTGGCTTGCAAAATCCAACACAAAAACAAGTGGTGCCTTCATTGCAACAGTTTAAGGTTATTTGCAAACTAATTGTCTGAGAGAAAAAAGAAATAAAAGTAAACTGGCCCAGTTAAATGCATGAGTATGAATTGTATGTAGTAAGGGAAAGGAAGACGGTGAATAATTTGCTAAATTAAATCAGAAAGAACTCCCCAGATTGTACTTTTGCCATTGTAAGATGGGATATGTATTAATTCTGGTGCCACAAATAAACTTTACAAATAACCTCATTAAAGAGAATGAGAGATTTGTTGGTCTCATATCAGCCCTTTTTTAAAGCAAATGGACAAAAGCTCCTTTCAGTTTAATCAGGCTCAGCAAAATTTCATTGGGTTCCAAATAAAGGAAAGGAGAACAGTTTAAAAATTCAAGATGCACACTATGTCCCACATAAAGAATCCAGTCTGTTCTTAATAAAATTCATGACACAGAAGTAATGTGAACTAAAACTTAGGACAACCATTGCAGAGAGCAGGGTTTCTCAACCTTAGCAACTTTAAGATGTGTGGACTTCAAGTCCCAGAATTCCCCAGTCAACTCTCACTCTCTTCCCATTTTAGGCTAGTAAAAAAGAGCAGAAAAAGAGATCAAATGTTTCCTCCCAATTCTGAATTCCAAAAAGGAATGCCAACTCCTGAAGTCTCAGAAATTCTGGAGATTCCAATTACAGTGTTTAATCTTGACGTGTTCCTAATATTATTTCACTTTATTTCAATAGCCTGAAATTCACAACATTGAGGACTGTGCTGCTACGCTTCAGAAGAGCAGGTTTAAAGCTTAAAAAGAACAAGTGTAAAATAGGGGTCACTTCTACAGATTTTTTGGGATTCAGGATAGATGCCCAAGGCATTCATCCTGCGGAGTCTAAGTTGAAGGCCATACAGCAGGCTCCCCGGCCTAAGTCAAAGGGTGAACTGCAGGCTTTTCTAGGTCTTCTTAATTTTTACAATGCTTTCCTACCTCACAAGGCTGCTGTGGCTGATCCTTTACATAGGCTGCTAGACAAGCAAGCAGTATGGCAGTGGACCAAGGTCCACGAACAGAGTTTCAATGAAGTTAAGGCCTTGCTTACATCTCATGATGTACTTGCTCATTTTAACGAGAAACTGCCTGTATGCATCGCCTGTGATGCTTTTCCTTACGGGGTGGGTGCTGTTCTCAGCCATTTAACAGAAGATGGAACTCAGGTTCCTGTTGCTTACTATTCCAGGACCCTGTCGTCCGCCGAGCGCAACTACACTCAAATAGACAGAGAAGCATTGGCAATAGTAGCAGGTGTTAAAAAATTCCATGATTTTCTCTATGGCAGGCACTTCACGGTCTACACGGACCATAAACCGCTGTTGGGATTGTTTACCACCAGTAAACAAACTCCCCAGATTATATCCCCTAGAATGTTAAGGTGGTCTATCTTTTTGTCAGCCTATGACTATTCGTTAATTCACAAACCTGGTAAGGAAATGGGCCATGCAGATGGTCTCAGTAGGCTTCCCCTGCCAACTGTTGAGGCTGACCCCGCTCCTGCTGTTAATCTTCTGTCCATTCAGGAGCTGCCGGAATCTCCACTTAACGCGAGGGATGTGGCGGCTGAAACCGCCACTGATGCCACACTTCATCGTGTGCTCTCCTGGGTTCTATCGGGTTGGCCTGACAGAAGCCCTGGTCCTGAGTTCCAGTGTTTCTGGCTAAAAAGACATGAGTTATCCACCTTTAAGAGTTGTTTGCTGTGGGGCAGCAGGGTGGTGATTCCTACCTCCTTGAGGTCTAGGATCTTGTCTTCTCTCCATGAGGGCCATCCTGGCATAGTCCGGATGAAGGCGCTTGCGCGCAGCCACTTTTGGTGGCCGGGACTAGACAGGGACATTGAGGCCCATGTGAGCGGGTGTCACCCTTGCCAACGTTCACGGCCAGAGATGCCACATGCATAAGTGGGAGGAACGGCCAGAGATGCCACGTACATAAGTGGGAGGAAACACTCATGCCATGGTCACGTGTACACATAGACTATGCGGGGCCGTTTCAGGGGCAATTCTTCTTGGTGCTTGTGGATAGCCACTCGAAGTGGCTTGAAGTTGTGCCTGTCTCGTCCACTACTACTGCCAGGACCATCCAAGTGTTGCGAGGAATTTTTGCTGCTCACAGGTTGCCAGATGTTTTAGTTTCAGATAACGGCCCACAGTTTACGTCGGCGGAGTTCCAGGCTTTCCTTCAAGCCAACATGATCCGGCATGCGACATCGGCACCTTTCCACCCTTCCACCAATGCCATGGCTGAAAGGATGGTGTGCGTCACCAAGGACGCCCTGAAGAAGCTGACTTATGGGGATTGGCACCACAGGTTGGCCAACTTTCTTCTTGTGCACCGCACCACACCGTCAGTTTCCACTGGGAAAAGCCCAGCTGAACTCCGCTGGGGTCGCAGACTGACCACTAAACTGGACAGGTTGCATCCTGATAGGTTGGCACCCCTGGAGTTGCAACCACGGGTGCCACGGTGCTTGACAGTGGGCGCTCCGGTTTGGACCCGGAATTACGGTCCTGGTCATCCATGGATTCCTGCGGTAGTCTGCAAGGTTACGGGGCCTCTGTCTTATGAGGTTTCAGTGGAGGACGGCCGCATCCTGAGGCGGCATATTGACCAGCTGAGGATCAGAAGGGACTCTTCTTCTCCTGTGCCAGAGTCTTCTCTGGGGGGGGAGGGGGACCAGGAGGGACCAAGGGAAGGTCTGTCTCAGGGTTCCGCAAGTGTGCCAAATGGGAGTTCATGGGAACATGGACCAGTACAGCAATCATTGCATACTCCAGCCAGGGAGTCACTCGGGGGTATCCCAACAATTCACAAACACAAATCAGTACTCCAGACAGGGAGATTAACAGGGAGTGTTCTCACAACTCAAATTGTACAAGAGAGCTGGCACATACTCAAAGGAACTGGTCAAATACTGCAATTGCTTCCAGAAGGAAGTCTACACAGAAGGAAGTAGCCGGAGAGGTGAATCATGACTCTGGTTCATACAGCACAGGCCCAAGGGTGGATGGGTGTGGTTTCACTAAAAAAGCCAATGACAACCCGGTCACAGGGCTTGGAAGTGAACAACCGCGCAGCCCAGATTGGTCCATTGTGGACCTGGAGATTTCCACAGTCCCGAGGGATGGGGAATGGTGTCCTGAGGGCCCCGATGGTATGGCGGTAGACAGTTCGCCACAAGGTGGCAAGGAACAAAGTCCTGGCCTGTGTAGCCCGGTGGGCAAGCAAGCAGACCAGGCAACTGAAGGCAGGTCACTTGGATCACCAGGGTATCAAAGAGGGGTCAGCCCCGCCACACCTTGTACGCAAGGGAGCCGAGGATGTTCCCCGGGTCTGAGGAGGTCGCAACGTAAGAAACGGCCTCCACAATATCTGGAGGAGTTTGTAAGGTTGTTGTCAACCTGCTAGTAATGTGTGTTATATTATTTTAAAATGATAGCATGGTACCATTTAGGTGCTCAGGCTATGTCTGGAATCCATATATGTGTTTTGTATGTGAAGGTTGTGGGTACGCTTTATCCGGGGGTGAAGGGGTGTTGTGTCCGGGCCTGCGGTAGCAGGCTCGGACGTTGTCATGGCAACGGGCTGCCGAAAGCTGCCTGGGGCCAGACAAACCGGCACCAGCCTGCGCGCATGCGCAAGGCACCTAGCGCGCAGGAGGAAGTAACAAGTTTACCCGCACAGTTGTTGCTAGAAGCAGAGTGAGGAGTGAGCTCTGTGTGCTCACAGAGCATTTGAGAAGCTCAGAAACAAATAAAGAAGGTTCCTGTTAACAGCATGTCTGTCTCTCAGTTATTGTCAACTCAAGGACATAAAACCTTCTTTCCTCAGATATGTGTAATAACCCCAAAATCAGGGATATATTTACCTTATTTTCTTATAATTTTAAAATCTCTTTACTTACTTAGGATTCTTTTTCCCCTTCATAAAACTGTTCTAAACAGCGTGTTTCAGAACACAGATCTTAATACTGACATCTGTTATTTTAACACACCATGTTAAAATATATTAGGCTAGTCAGTTTATTGATTTGTGGGTTCACTGCCCATTCTAAATTGAGAAAGAATTAAGTTACTACATTTTTCATGTTGAAAATGATTATTATGGTTCTTGAAAGAAAAATAAGTGGGAACATCATCGCTGCAATTTTAGGTTTCTGTACTATATTATAATAATCACATTCTGCAACCATTGTTCCTAAAGCTTGCAAGCTTCTATCAAGAGCTTTTTTTGATTAACATAATTGTCAATAACATGAAATTGTAATGGTCAATACAGCAAGTCACAAAAGAAAAGCCAGAAAATGTTATAAGATAATTTAAACTGCATGTTTTTATTAAGATATGTATGAGAGAGCTAGTTTGGTCTAGTGCTTAAAGCCCTAGGCTAGAAGCCAGGAGACTACAAGTTCTAGTCTGCCTTAGGCAAGAAAGCCAGCTGGTTAACTTTGGGCCCAATCTGCATCATAGGGTTGTTGTGGGAAAAATAGAAGAAAGGAGGAATAGTTTGCTGCCGTGAGTTATTTATAAAAGTAACAAAGGCGGGATAAAATAAATAAATAAATAAAAATGTCTATCTGCTGCAAGTTAAAAAAGAAAAGGAAAAAAAAATACACAAAATTATTTCAAGGATTCTATACTTTCCATGCAAAAAAATTACAAATTAAGTAGAAATATTTCGCCATATATTATTAGTAAACAGAATTATATTTCACCTTATGGAGATCCATTTTTGATAGAAAACAGAATGAAATTTATCAACCAAGTAGACGAAAAAGGAAAATAATTGATTATAATCAAGTTTCTTTATAACAAATTTCCTTTTTGATCAGTTTTGAACAACCAGAACAGTGAATGTGAGTTCTTGAATGTGAAGAGATTTTTTTTAAAAAAAAGAATGTATACCTTTCAAGTTAATCTACTTCCCCAGTGATACCGAAAAAGCCTCTCCGTATCAATATTTCCTTCAATCTCAATATTTCACACTCTTCCATGGGTATTAAAGGGAGAATCACACAATACCCATCAAAATGTCATTGGATGTATTGTGAAATATAACTGGGTATGGGCTAGAAAGTGTTCACTCTTTCCTTAGAAGGCAGGACATATATATATATATATATATATATATATATATATATATATATATATATATATATATATATATATATATATATATATATATATATATATATATATATATATATATATATATATATATATATATATATATCTTCCTGTTACCTGAGATAAAATTCTGCCAGTAAGGAGAATTACTTTTACTTGTATAAAAAAATCAAATATCTCTTGCTACCATTAATGTCACTATAAAATCAACATTGAAGCATGGTAGTGCCTATGCACAATTAGAGTGGACATTAGCCCTGAAGTGCTATACAAGCAATTGACACACAAACACCTGAATATCCCATTTCAAGACAGGACTTTTAGATCCATCAATTGATGACCAGGTAAAACTCTGGGAAATACAGCTATCAATCTGAACAAAAGGAAGTAATCTAAGGAAGCAAAGTTTCTTATGAATACAGATTGGCTAGTCGGGTAGTTGCTCCTTACCTAGTATCAGAGAACCACTGATTTAGGAAGGCTATGACATTCGCTCCTCACACTAAAAACATCTTGGACCTAGAGGATATGTTTACGCCTGGTAGAGTAATCCAGTAAGCTAATATACATATACATATACATATACATACATATACATACATACATATACAGTATATATATATATATACATATATAAAAAAAGAAATTTGAATATATATATATATATGAGAATTAATTACGCTAAAAATCCGACTCTTGGGAATCATAGTAAACGAGTAAAACCGAGCACCAAGAGAAGTAAAGTATAAAAGTTTAAAAATTTACTGAGCCAAGCTTTCGTCAGAACCCGTCTGACATCATCAGGGCGTTAAAACAGCAGTCTGGGAGAAACCCTTATAAAGTGTGTGTGTCAATTGCTCCTCTAGCACGGCAGGAGCAGCTGGGTCCGATGACGCGTAGCAGAAGCCGGATGCAAAGAGTTAAAGAGTTAAATGGGAGACTAGGATGGCCATTTCAAGCTCATTTTGCTCTCATCAGCTAGCCATACCCTTTATGGGATTTGAACCTGGACAGCCTGCATGCTAGGCAGATGTATTACCCTCCAGGCCACCAGCTCTCCTCCCCTCTTTTGTCAGCTGAGCCAAGGGAATATATAGAAAGTTATATAATATCCCTAATAACTATAAAAATGCGAATCCCAGGCATATTTGTGTAATGGTATAAAATCCTCGAACTCTGGGATGAACTTTGAGAACAGCTGTTTATTGTTAAAACAATAACAACAATAAAAGCAACTATTTACAACACCTAAAAATGACTGTCTTAGCTTTCACTGGGATGAACTTTGAAACAGCTGTTTATTGTTAAAACAATAAAAGCAACACCTAAAAATCGACTGTTTTAGCTTTTACTGGTCCACTGCCAGCGTCATCAGAGTAAGTATTTGGGGTGGGGAGTTTGCTTATAAACCCAGTTGACTCCGCACTCTACCCATTGATCATGTGATGGGACCGTCTATTCTAACTGACCATAATTGCTCTAATTTTCTTGCCTCTCCTCGTCCGCCATCCTGTCGCTCTCCATTATGCGATCAATAGTTAGAGTACGGAATCAACTGGGTTTATAAGCAAACTCCCCACCCCAAATGCTTACTCTGATGACGCTGGCAGTGGGCCAGCGAAAGCTAAGACAGTCAATTTTTAGGTGTTGTTTTTATTGTTTTAACAATAAACAGCTGTTTCAAAGTTCATCCCAGAGTTCGAGAATTTTATACCATTACACACACATACACACACACACATATATATCTTCTGATATGCTGATTCAAGAATGGATGCTGCTATCTATTGTTAGTTATTAAGAGTGCAGTGCAATCTCTGCATACAAAGGTTCTAGGAAGAGATTCTTCTATGTCAAATTCTTTCTGCCACATTTCATAGAAGTTAGGCAACGAAAACAACATGTATTGTTTCATGCTGTGTGGTCTTGAAGAAGCTGACTACCATTTTGAAATCATTATTCTTTAGCAATAGGAGTATTCCAAATAACAGTTAGGTGATGAGAAGGTGGGGGATGTGTTTCTAAAGGTTATTGCTTCCTTTGGAAAAAATTCAATCCAAGTTTTTGAGAACAATTTTTTCAAGCAGCTCATTGCATTTTGAACATGGTCTTTTGCTATGAAGCTGGCCTACATAAAATCAAAACTTCTGTCCAGATTTTTTTTCTATTTCTTTTTTTTCCAGCCAGCTTGATCCCTTTAATTATGATCAACAGCTTTCAGTCTTTTGGGTGCCAGGCAGTACATGCTAAATGTAACTTTATGGCTTGATGGGCTATGGATGTGCACTAGATCCTCTCAAATAGCAGCCCATTGACTTAAGAGCCGCAAACAGGTTTTTCTGTTCTACTCAGAAACATCTTCTTGAACCCTTCTGCACATCTTCTCCAACCACCCAAAATTCAGGTCTTTATCTTTAGTCAGATTCAATGTCCTTCCAACAGCTTTTACTGAAAGGAGATACTAAATATCCCCTTTGAACAGAGACTATGTCTATGCATTGGAGGGAAACATTCAAATGTTGGAATTAATTATTCTGTATTCCACCCACCCTCCACCCCCACCACACAGGAATTATTATCTCTATTTTTTTACTAAATGTCTTGGTCATTCTTACTTGTTTAATCTTGTTATTATGGGAACAATCTGATTTTATTTCCTTGACCATAGATAAGTAGTTTGTATATTTTGAACAGTATGCCATACTATTTCTGCTAACCTTTTTAGATATTTTATAACAATTATATTTGCTTGTAATTATTCAGATTTAAATCCCCATTGTACAGAAAATCGATGCCTCCCGATGAGGTTCACCAAATACCAGCATAGGGAATCTTAATTTACACTTCTGTCAACAGTGGCAATAATAATATTAAAACAAAGAAACAGATGATAACAGATTATCCCTATTACATTCCAGATAAAGGCTATGGACTGATGCACTGTAAAGCAGGAGTCCCCAGAACTGGGCCATGCAAGCAGCAGGCATGTGCGTTCGAGAAGCTCAATTTGTGCAAGCGGCAGGCACTTGCGCGCACGTGTGAAGTTCCACTTGTGTGAGTTGTGGACGTGCCTGCCGCTGGCACAAATTGAGCTTCATGCACGCACACAAGTGCCTGCTTCTCACGCAAATGCTCGCATGGAACTTTCCTCTCCCCCGCCCCACTGGTCCGCAAAACCGGAAAGGTTGGGGACCACTGCTGTAAAGAGCTGATATGCTCTTTATTGGCTCTGTAATAACTCTTTGGCCATTGGAGATTTAGAATGTTCTCACAGAGTAATTTGCATAGCACTTTAGCCAAGCAAACATAAATTGAGATCCTCTTAGGATATGGAAAAGAAACTTGCAATGTATTTTTTATGCTTGTTCCAATAATTTCTTTTTTTCATGGGACTTTATATAAAAATGTTTAGTAACAAGGGGAAAAAAATAAGCAAACACTTACCATCATCATTCTGGGCCAAGCAATCTATGAAGGCAACTGAAACTGCAATGCTTATTGCTAACCATTTTGAAAAGCCAGGCTGTTGTAGCATTTTATGTCACGCTTCAATCAAAAGAAAGCTAGAAAAAGAGAGTATTTATCATTAATATATTATTATTATTATTATTATTATTATTATTATTATTATTATTATTATTATTATTATTATTATTATTATTAAAACTGTGCGTAAATTAACATCCAGAAAATGATTCCAAAATGACCTGTTTTTACAGTTTGAGAACCAAGGTTATGAAAAAAGAGCATTTTTTTAAAAAAAAGCTCAGTCCATTAACATAGCCTTAAATTATCCTTGTTCTGAAATGACACAGGTTAAAGCTCTGCCATGGAAAATTCCCCAATTATCTGAGTTTTTAGGAAAGATATTTCCTTCATTTGTAACTTGCCCCTTCATCCTTTGTAATGATCTAACAGCTGAAACCGTCCAGTTTTTTTTTTAGTGTGTCTACTTATGGAAGAAATGACTGTGGTTTGCACTTGGCCTCTCATTGTCCATTAAAGGATACAATCACAATGCCAGCTTTTACCATTAGCCCTCACCACATTGTTTGAAAGGGTTTCCATTTGCATTCCTAAAATGATTCAGGAGGGCACTGATTTGGCCACTGTAATTTCAGATATATTAATAGCATTGTGAAAATTAGACTTGTGAAGATTATTGAGCTAATGCATATGAAATATTTTGACTGCTGAATATATCTAATACATTTGTCTCTCTCAAGCAGATTGTTATGACAAGCTGCATTTGGATATACAGGTAATTTTCGATTTAGTGACCGTTCAAAGTTACATCACTGAAAAAATGACTTATGACCAGTGGTGGAATTCAAATACCTAAACAACTGTTCTCTTATTCGATGCAGGCAGGGGCTTCTGAGGCCTAGAATGGGCTTCTGGAAGTGGAATCCATGCACTTCCGATGGGCCGTTTCAGGCCTGGAGGCCTCCTCCAGGACTCCGAGGCCTAGACTGGACTTCTGGAAGCCAGCTGGTTCTCCGAATACAGCAAAATTTAGCTGCCGGTTCTACTGAATCCTGGCTGAATCCCACCACTGCTTATGACCATTTTTCACACTTACAACCATTAGAGCAGCCCCATGGCCATGTGGTCAAAATTCAGATGTTTGGCAATTGGTTCATATTTAGGACAGTTACCGTGTCCTGGGGTCATGTGATCCCCTTTTGCAAGCTTCTCACAAGCAAAAACAATGGGAAATCCAGATTCACTTAACTATTGTGTTACTAATCTAACAAGTGCAGTGATTCATTTAACAACTGTTGCAAGAAAGGTCATAAAATGGGGAAAAACTCACTTAACAGATGCCTCACTTAGCAACAGAAATTTTGGGCTCAATTGTGGTTGTATGTTGAGGACTACCTATAATTTAAAACCCTGGACATAGTGCCTAAAAATTGTGAAATATAAGTACAATTTTGATATTTACAATGTTATAATATTACAATGTTCCCATCTCCATTATAACAGCATTGCCCAATCTTAAAACCATAGTCACTTGGATAATACTTACCTAAGTCTTCCTGAAAATTAGCAATCATAATTAAATGACAAGTTATACTGACAAGTCCCCATTGTGTAAAAATAAAACTGAGTAAAGGGGATTTTTATTTGGGGATTAAACATCCCCAAATAAAGCAACAGAAACAAGAAAACTAAATAATAAAAGGAAGGAATAAAGGATTATATTACAATAATCTCAGTGTTCCCAACCTTTTCTATACCCCACACACCCTAGAATGCTTTTGATATATTATCGCACTCCTTACAAAAGTTCGAAATAACAGCAACGAACTATGCATATACACTATAATTTTGAAAACTCAAGTTTTTGCACCTCTTGGAATATTGTCTCACACCCCCAGGGGGTGCCAGAACCCCCATTTGGGAACCCCTGCTTTACAGCAATACAGTGAAACACTAGAAGTTTAACCATCTAATTTAATATTTTTTTTCCTGTTGTTCCATAATTGTGTGATTTTATCTTAGCTTTGTGAGCTTGGCTTATTTTTTTGAGTCTATTTTCTTTCTTATTGTTTAACAATCACTAACTTCAAAACTATTCAACTTTCATACTAAAATAATTTCAACCACTGCTATCCTTTCTCTCCCAGAAGTCAATTTTGTATGTCTTCTATCAGAGCTGTCCCGGGAGTTGATGAGAGAGCTTGACTGAACACACCTGGCATTTCAACCTTTTTTCCCCCTGCTAAGCAGAGGAAAAAAAACCCCAGCATCAGTTCTTTCAATTAACTAAATATTTGGGAATATTTAGGAAATAAATATTGATATATTTGAAATGCAGCTAGAATTCTTTTAAAATATAGATGTAGAGCAAAGAACAAAGTAAATGCACTAAGTAGATTTGTCTGAAATCGGTAGGATTCAGCCAGTTTGCACCACTTCAGCAGAACCAGTAGCTAATTTTTTGTTGCCCAGGCCCAGAATGGACTTCCGGAAGGGGCATCCACACAGAGAACTGGTTGTTCACATATTTGAATCCCACCACTGTCTGAAATGGTATAGGGCAGGGATAGAGCACACTTGGCTCTTTTATGACTTATGAACTTCAATACCCAGAATTCCTGAACCAGCCATGCTGACTCAGGAATTCTGGGAGTTGAAGTCCACAAGTTATAAAAGAGCCAAGGTTGCCTACCCCTGGTATAGGGTTTCCTACATGAGCAGGGGGTTGGACTAGAACACCTCAAAGGTCCCTTCCAACAGTTATTTTGTAAAGAATGAAGGCTGACAAAATTGATTTTAGACAAGTATAAACTATATAACACAAGTATAGTGTTGCTCAATAGTAGCAACTGTGAGAGGGATCTCAGAGTCCTAGTGGACAATCACTTAGATATGAGCCAGCAATGTGCTGCAGCTGCCAAAAAAGCCAACACAGTGTTAGGCTGCATTAACAGAGGGATAAAATCAAGATCACGTGAAGTATTAATATCACTTTACAATGCCTTGGTAAGGCCACACTTGGAATACTGCATCTAGTTTTGGTCATCACGATGTAAAAAAGATGTTAAGACTCTAGAAGAGCAACAAAGATGATTAGAGGTCTGGAGGCTAAAACATATAAAGAACGGTTGCTGGAATTGGATATGTCTAGTTTAATGAAGAGAAGGATGAGGGGTGACATGATAGCAGTGTTCCAATATCTCAGGGGCTGCCACAAAGAAGAGGGAGTCAAACTATTCTCCAAAGGGCCTGAAGGCAGGACAAGAAGCAACGGATGGAAACTAATCAAGGAGAGAAGCAAGCTAGAAATAAGGAGAAACTTCCTGACAGTTAGAACAATTAACCAGTGGAACAACTTGCCTCCAGAAGCGGTGAATGCTCCAACACTGGAAGTTTTTAAGAAGAGACTGGACAGCCATTTGTCTGAAATGGTATAGGGTTTCCTGCCTGAGCAGCTGATTGGATTAGATGACCTCCCAGGTCCCTTCCAACTTTATTATTATTATTATTATGGATCATCGCACAGTCAGCCAGATGTTCAGACTGGATTTGGCATTTTGTCTACCTATCGAGTCCTTACCAAGGACCTGGGATAGGCAGATGTGGATGTTTGATGGTATTACAGATATAGTCGCAGGGTGGAAGTAGTTCCTAGTAAGGCCGCCTTTTGCAATTGACTCAATGCCAATGGTGCTTTCTCAAATTTCTCGGATTTCTCAATGCCAATGGTGTTCAAGTGGTGCTTCAGTTGTTTTGAGATTGCACCCAAGGCGCCTATTACTATTAGTACTACCCTTGCTTGCCTTTGCCACAGTCTTTCTATTTCTATTTGTAGGTCTTTGTATTTTGTTATCTTCTCCAGTTCTTTCTCATCTATTCTGCTGTCTCCAGGCACTGCCACGTCCACTATCCAGACTTTTTTGTCTTTCTTATTGACAATTGTTAAGACCGGGGTGTTATGTTGCAGGTGCTTGTCTGTTTGAATTCTGAAGTCCCAGAGCAGTTTAATTTTTTCATTTTCTATGACTTTCTCTAGTTTATGATTCCACCAGTTCTTGCTTATAGGCAAATGATATTTCTTGCAGATCTTCCAATGCACCATTGTTGCTACTTTGACATGCTGCTGCTTGTAGTCAGTCTGTGCAATCTTCTTGCAGCAGCTTACCAGGTGGTCCACTGTTTCTTCAGCTTCTTTGCATAGGTGGTACTTACTGTCTGTTGCTGTCTTCTCAATTTTGACTTAATATGCATTTGTCCTTAAGGTTTGGTCTTGTGCAGCCAGAATTAGTCCCTTGGTCTCTTTCTTCAACTTTCCTGCTCTTAGCCATTGCCAGGTCTTGTTATTATCTGCTTTCCCAGCTATTTTTTTTAATGTACTGGCCATGTAGTGCTTTGTCTTCCCATGCCTCTATTCTGTTCTTCATTTGGTCTTTCTTGTAGGCCAGTTTGGTCTCTCCAGTAGTCACTAAGCCTTCCTGATATACTAATTTCAGTGCGTCTTCATCACTGTCCTTCAGATATTCTTCCAAAGCCATTTTTTCTTCTCCAACCATCTGATGTACTTGCAGCATTCCATGCCCACCTATTTGCCTTGGTAGATAAAGTCTGTCAATGTCACTGCATAGATGAAGGGCATGATTCATTGTCATTATTTTTCTGGTCTTCTATCCATTGCTTTTAGTTCTGCTTGAGTCCAGTCCACTATTCCAGCTGTGTATCTATTATTATTATTATTATTATTATTATTATTATTGTTGTTGTTGTTGTTGTTGTTGTTGTTGTTATTATTTTTATTATTATTATTATTATATTCTCCCATTCAGTCCCTTGGTGTCCATCTGATTCACTGCATTTCCTGACTTTTCTCATGATGTTTTTAATTACAGATAGAAAATAGGAAGTGGGCAGGCTGCAAAGCAAAGCACCAGACACTTAGCATCATATTAATCTGCCACAAGACCCCCAAAATCTCACAGGGTTACAGCTTGTTTTTCTTCTGACTTCTGACTCTCCTTGTCTCCATAGCATCCGTTTCATTTCATTTCATTTTTCAAGCTAGTTTGAGACTGCTTCCCACACATATTTTTAACCTGTCCTCTACACCCAGGTCTACTGCCTATCTGCCATTTAGCCCAAGTTTTAGGCACGGATACAAAATGTACCTACATTTACTTAACATCATCATTTAGAAATAAAAGGTGAAAAGTTTTTGAATGTTACTTAACAAATATTTTAAAATATATTTAGAGTATTATGCACATGTTCATCTACTGCCAGTAAAATGTCTTGGGGACATTTTTCTGAACAAAAGTTCTACATATTAAGAATTTCATTTAAAAAGAAACACAAATCTTCAGTGATAGGAATGAAGTTTAGTTATAAGTTAATGAGATCAGTAGTGATGAGATACATATTTCCCAGGGATATGATTGTGTGAAGATTTTATCAAGAAAGAACAAAAATCTTTATATAAATTTTGGTTGTCACTAAGCAATGCATTCCAAGGAAATAAAGCAATGGTATGCATGCAGCGATTACCCTATATATTTATGATAAAAAGAAGAGTGCATAAAGCAGATTAGGGGCCACATTAATTTCCTGTGGGCATTGAATTAACCTCATTCTAGGCTTGATCTATTTTAGGGAAGCAAAGAACAAAAAAATACCTGCATCTTTTACCAACAGATATGAGAGGACATAAGCACATTATATGCCATTCATTGTAAAAAAAAAAGTCAATTTTGAGGTTTATTAAATAGAGATACTCTATAGAATAGTACTGCTTCTTGGCATTTTTGTATTATACATCCAAAAGAAATCCATTACAGTGGATGCATTCAGAAAGTTCTAAAGAGTAGGAAAACAATGTCCCCTCAAGCCCTCGTAATAGTGTGTGAATCACTCAAAACCATTTGCAGTCTAATTTACAAAATATAACTCATTGAACATATTTGCATGGTAATTTTACAGCCCTTTTATTGGTTAAATTTCAGTTTGCCCTGGTACTAGGTTGGAAATCAGAATGCATCATTCCTATCTATGGGGGAAAAGAGCTTCAAAATATTATATTTCCTTCTTTCCTTCCCTTTTCCTTCCTTCCTCCCTCCCTCCATTCCTTCATTACAGTGGTAGGATTCAGCCAGTTCGCACCACTTCGGCAGAACCGATAGCTAATTTTTTGTTGCCCAGGCCCAGAATGGACTTCCGGAAGCAACATCCATGCAGAGAACCACTTGTTCACATATTTGAATCCCACCACTGCTTCCTTCCTTCCTTCCTTCCTTCCTTCCTTCCTTCCTTCCTTCCTTCCTTCCTTCCTTCCTTCCTTCCTTCCTTCCTTCCTTCCCTGTCAGGTGGAATTGACATATTAACAGTAGATTACAAACATGACTCCAATGACTTCAGTAGGTCATAGAAATTGTATAACTAAATATATAAATCTTAATTTAACATTACAATATAGTTATAAATTCAGAATAAGTGTAAAAAGCCATTCAAAAACTGATAACCTGCAAATAGTACAGTAAATAAGTAGATGACATTATTTATCAAAGACCCTCTTAAATAGCTCCATTTTTTTAATAATTGCCAAATCTTAAAAGTTGGACAGATGATTGAATTTTCTGGAGTGTCATTACAGCAACAAAAAAAGGTGAGTTTGTTTTTTCTCTTACCTAGCAATAGTGAATAACTATTAGCTGCAACAGTTTGTAGAAGATGAGGAACTGCAGACAGAAGAGAGAATCACCTTGAAGGACAGGAGAAAGAATGGCTTCCAAGACCTGGGTTAAGAACCTTACTTGAGTGAATGTCTTAGTTGAGTTCCTTCCCTGAAGAAAAAGGGAGGGAAGGACATTCAGAGGTGCAAGCTTCTTTTGCTATAGCTATTACAATTGATGTGCTCCTGGCCTATATGCCATTGGTTTCTTAGTCTGATTTACTATGTATGGCTGACAGGAATAGGATGTTTATCTCAGAAGAAGCATGTTAGAAAATCAGCTTCTTAGAAATGTGAAAAAAAAAATTTCAACGAGATCCTACCTTTATTACTCAGAGAGAGACTGAGAAATTGCTCTTAATTTTTTAAAAAGAGTATTTATCCCAGATTAGCTACCTTCCTGAAAGCCTTATTGTTTTTGCTTTCTTGGTTTTGCTAGGTTGCCATTAGCAGTTTCCCCTGGAAGCTCTGATTTAGGCAGATCAAAACTGGGTAGAAAGGACATTTCTGGAGATATTTCAGTAGGCAAGGCATTCAGGACTTTGAAAGTGACAGTCTATAGGAAAAGGACTGGCTGAAATTGGGGGAAGAGTTAAAAGAGAGATCAGCCTAGAATCTCTACATAGCTACAAGCGAACCAAGTCCAATCTCCCTTGATTTCCACTGAATCTTATCTAATTCCAAGATGCTAACCATATTTGAGAATATTCCTGTGCAAAGGCATGAGTAGCAATAAATTAGTTTAATTGGACATGTGGATCTGATCTTTTGCTCCTGACAGAATCAGCACTTTGAATTGCACATGGAAGCTGATAAGAAGTCAATGCAAATCCCAGAGCACAATGCACATGTTTATGTATACCCACCAAAAATTGAGTCATTGTTGCAAGATCCTCTTGTGCCAGGTATGGGTACTAGTACCATTATCTCACCAACTAATGTTGGATAAAGGCCCTCTTAATCACAACCTTCATTTAACAGTAAGTCCAGGAGAACCTACAAATCATGGACATGTCCAGGTCCCAAATAAGATTTTTGCTTATTCATTTATTTATTCATAACATTGGGATTTAAGTGGGAAACATACTGAGAGCAAGAGATCATTTGACAATAGACACAAACCTTGGGGAATGTCACAGCTTCTTTTAATTCAATCTTAAATTAATCCAGATATGTAGCTGAAAGTTACAGCTAGCTGAATCTTCACTTCAGTTAGAAATTTAAACCAAACAATTTATCACAATATACAGTATATTTCTCCCCTTTTTGATCAGCAAGACTTACTTTGCTTTTTGAAGTTTTATGAATTGTTCACCTTCTGCTAACTATCCCTGCAGTCTTTTTAAGAACTGATATAGGCAAATTCTATAGCAGATTAACATCTAGGGTTGCCAGGTCTGCTTCCAAAAAATAGCGGACAAGCGGGGGGGGGGGGGTTAAGTAGTAAAAAAAGTACACTGTACAGCTTTAGATTACGTACCATTTCATTATAAAGCTTTTGAATAAAAAAAATGTCCACTATTTTGCGGAAAAAAAATAGTGAACATAATGTGAAAAAAGCGGACTTTCCACTCAAATAGTGGACACCTGGCAACCCTATTAACATCCCAATCACATGAAGTATTAATACCACTTTACAATGCCTTGGTAAGGCCACATTTGGAATACTGCATCCAGTTTTGGTCACCACAATGTAAAAAAAGATGTTGAGACTCTAGAAGAGCAACAAAGATGATTAGAGGTCTGGAGGCTAAAACATATAACTCAGAGAATGATACAGACTTTACTATTGGCTGATGAACAGGAGTATTGCTTATTTGTTCCTGAAATATGTGAGAGGCACCAGCCAAGAAGAGAAACAAAGGGAGAAAGAGGAGGCAGAGAAAATAAATTTAAAGTCCATTCAGAGCAGATAGACAGTGACCCAGTTAACACAGGGTGATTATAAAGAGGCTTTAATTTAGCCTCCCCCCCAAAAAAAAATCAGAAAGTGTCTGCTAAATCCTCTTCTAACAAGTTTTACTAAATGGCATAAGCCTTTGTGATCCACAGTTCACTTCATCAGATGCATTGAATGGCTAGATTGAAGTAGGACTGTTAAAATGAATAGAACTACTTTTAATAAAAATTGCTAGTCAGAAAAGAGGCTGTAAAATGTATTCTGATTTTTGGCTACCAAAGAAATCTTGGCTAGATATATTGACCATCGGTAGTCTGAATGAAATGTGCTATAGCCAGACAAAGATATCCATTATAGTTTTACTTTTTTTAAAAACGTACAGCTCATCTGCTGCTTTATTCACTGCCACTGTGAAAATTATTGGCTCTTATCCTGTAATTTCTTTAATGTTGCCAGAAATCCCCAGATAAATAATTATGGTAAATGCCAGTTGCACTGATGTAGTGCAAATTTTTTTTCACTTGCAAAGACAACTTTATTTTTGCTGTTTTGCAGCAAAATAATTTTCACAGCAGCAGTGAATAAAACAGCAGATGAGCTGTATGTTTTTTTAAAAAATAAAACTATAATGGATATCTTTGTCTGGCTGTAGCACATTTCATTCATACAACTGATGGTCAATATATCCAGCCAAGATTTAAGAATATATGGAAGCCTATTTAAGTCTCTTTGGTGATCTAGCTACGAGGTACTGATAATAGAGGAATCAAGAATTGGCTTTACTGTAGATATAAAGGATAGCAATGAAAAAATTCTTTCAATTCAGTGTTATTTATTCAAAATATAGAAATAACCAGGTGACTGCTGATTTGCATATTTTCACAGTAAACACTTTACATTAAGGGATAATTTATCACTTTATCTTCCATATATTCTTATGAATAGCTGCAATACTCAGATATCTCAGCAGACATAAAAAAAAAAGAGTACAGATGGTGTTTGGAAGACAACTTAAAGACCACCATATTTCTTATCTTCTGGAAAAGCTTATGCCCTGTAAAAGCTGTTCTTTTTTCAGGTGTTGTAAACATCTTCATGATTGTTGTTTTTTCTTAGTTTATAAAACTGTTATCACTAGTATTCTGTAACCTTTATAATTATGCTGGTCTGATCTAAAACTACACTTTCTATATCTCTGCACGGCACTTATACATGCATGTAAATTGGTGGCTATTGCGATGGCATTTTAAACAGAATGGCATATGCTCATTAAGTCTTACAGTGCATAACAAGAAAGATATAAAGCCACTGAAAGATAATGCCATGGCTACAACTTTGATAATAAATCCTTAGTTGCTCTAAAGGTTTCTGCAATGACTTTTCAATTTCTGGTCAATTGCTTTTATGCTATCTCTTTGTACAACCTTGCTATTCTAATTTTCAAGGGAAAAAACGTTAAAATTTAATATTGTTGCATTACTAATACTGGATATTTCATGGAAAAACCAATAAAAGTGGGCATAATTGGAGCCTTAATTTTCAGTTTTAACTTAATAGTAAAATATTATTTTTCTTTATTAAAGTATAAAAGCAGCAGAGAAAGAAATCTCCATCCACAGCTGTGAGGCTGTTTCATGATACGTTACAATATTATTGGTGTTTCATTGCCTAAGTTGCTGCTGGGCTGAAATAAACAAAAAGCTAAATGTCTGACAGAGTCCAGCATATTTTACATAAAGGTAATGGCACCATAATATCATACATACATGTATATATCCCATTCTCTGAAACAAGTCACTTATTTGTTAATTTTTACTGAAATGTTTCATTTATATTTGTAGTAATACATGATTATAAACATTTGAGGAAACAATTTAATACAACTTTAGCTTGCTCCACAACAACCACTGCTAAAAAGCCCTGAAGCTTTTTTATTCCCAAAAGTGTATTTCTGCTCTATGTCCTAGTAAATTAAAGTTTTGTAATGTTTAAGATAATTGGCTTTAATCTAAATAATTCTAAATTTTTGGACTTCCGGATCCTGTGAGCAGCGAAGCAGTTGAGGGATTCGGGATGCCGAGCCCTCCAGCTGAGTTTCTTCCTGTTTGGGGACCCTAAATGGACCAGAAGACGCCCCGGAGAGGTGGCAATGAAGGAAGGTAGTCCCAGGGACCTAGGAGAAACAGCGGTCTCCCCGATCGGTCCAAGAGAAGCCTTCCAGAAACCAACAGGAGAAAGGCTAGCTAACTCCATTGTCTAGCCCCAGCTGCAAGCAACGGAAGTCAAAAGCTCTACTTTAAGCTGATTGTAAACAGCGCATTTGAAGCTGGGTAAGAATTAATTTTCTCTATCCTACTTACTTTTCTGAAGAGAACTCCCAAAGAAGCAAAAATAAACCTCCGAGAGTGAAAAAGGGATGGTTTCCCCCCCACCTTTTGGCTATTGGAAGCGGCGAATCTAACCCTTTAAGGAGGAAAAAGATTCGAATGAACTGAAAAATGATCCAATGCTGACACCTACTGGTGGATGAGGATTATAAAATCTCTTCCTGTGGCCTTCAAAGTTTTAATAAACGCAGCTGTTTAGATAAAGTGTGACTTACAGAAACAATGTGTACTTCACAAGAGGAAATATATGATAAGCTGCAACCAATTCAAAGGACAATGATCTCAAATTACAAAGAAATACAGAACAACTTTGAAAGTATAAATCAACTTATCTCCAATTTAATTTTACTCCCAAAAAAACCCTCAGGAGAATACAGCAGAGATGACTGAACATAAATCCGAGGACAAAGATTTAAACATGGACTTCCACAAAATAAAAGAGTATGATTTAATTCAAGTGGAAGAAAAAACAATTTACCTTTCAACACTACAAAGCAAATTTGAGGATAAGAAAGAAGACTGGATGGAGAGACTAAAAGTGACAAGAGAAGTGGAGAGAAAAGGAAGGAAAAAGATTCCTAATAAAAAGGAGTGGGCAAATGCCCATGACAAAGACAGTGATTTACTTTCTATATCTATGATTCAGCAAAGTACATTGATTAAGAAAGATTCTGGGCAAAGAAAAAAGATTAAGATGGAAACTAAGAAAATAGATGATGGGATGTATCAGAGAGAATACTTAAAAAAGAAGCATGTGTTCGAATATGGTTAAAGAAATAGAAAAACTTTGGAATATACTACTCTAAGAGGGATGAAATGTTTTATATACTTAAATGTGACTGAATTTAAGAAAAGTATATAAAAATGTTTTGAATCAGAGTCAAGTGATTAGATGACTAGACCTATTGAATGGAATGTCTAAAGATTAAATATATTCTTAACTATGGTTAAAAAGAATAAGAAATTTGAGGAAATAAATACATATTAACCTAGGAGGGATATATATTCTAAGTAGTTTATTATTTCTTATATTCCGTTGCTCTTGCTTTCTTTCCTTCTTTTTTCTTTTTTCTTCATTTCTTCATTTTTCTTTTTTTCTTCTCTTTTTTACTCTTTTATCTATTTCTTAAGAAATGTAAAAATGTGAAATGGCTTATATGGAAAAAATAGAATTAAATCTGTCAATGTAAATGTAACTAATTGTTGAGAAAATCTTCACTAGTAAGAATATTTAGAATTTGGTGGGAGAAATAAACTAAAATAAGGACTGTAACAGGATTGATGATAAGGCAACCAAAATAACTGAAAAGAAAATAAATATTATACTAACATGGTGATTATTCTTTTTAGAAATATTGGAAAAATTATATACTTAATTGTCATTTATTAAAACAATAAGAATTGTATTAACTCAATGTTTGCAAAAAAGATGTTTTTGGGAAAGAGGAAATCAACTAAAATTAATATATGGAATACAGATGATAGAAATCAACTGTTAAGGGGTGTTTTTACAAATGTAACTCAGACAACACACTGTTTACCAATTATTGAGTGACTTATGCTTTGTTAAAAAAATCAATAAAATATATTATTAAAAAAATTCTAAATTTTTGATCTCTTTGCTCTGTCTATAATTAATCCAATCTCAGAACTGTAGAGTCCTCAATAGTCTTTCTTCTTAAATCTGTAAGTGCCTTTACGACAAATAGGTTAACACCCTTTAATACAGCATTTTTTGTATAGCATATTTTAAAAACAGTAGTTTACATTGCAAATACACAATTGCTTAGCACGCTAAATGTTTCCTATAAGATGTATAGTCTGAAAGACTTTCACTCTTGACAATTAAATGATATAATTTCAATGGATCATAGACAAATTTAAGAACATTGTCTCAAGTCAGACTGTTGAAAATTTGTGGAATTAAGTTTCTACAAAATAGCTTCCAAACTCCACTCCTCATTCAGTGACTAAAAATAGCAAATAGGTCATTGTCCCAATATTCTCCATGTATGGAATTGTAGGTGAAATAATGTATATTACCTACAACAGAGGTGTCAAACTCAATTTCATTGAGGGCCGCATCAGTATTGTGGTTACCCTCGGGGGGGGCAGGTGGATGTGGCCAGGGTGGGTGCAGCCTACTGGGTGGGTGAGGATGGAGTGAGTGTGGCCTACTGGGTGGGCGTGGCCAGCTCTACATCGTTCGCATCAAGGGTGCCTATGGGGACCTGGGCAGGAGTGGGACAGATCTGAGGGTCTCTGGCAGAAGGGGGTGGGACCAGGGCAAATGCCAAGGCATGGTCACTGGAGGAGCCTCACTGTTCATCTCAGGCCATGCGGAGGGGCTGGATGGTGGCGCAGGCTGCCCCTGGGCAACAGAGGTCAAACGCCCAGCCTGGCCCTTGAGCACCTGTGGCACCAAGCCCAACCCCACTTCCTCAAGGGGGTGCCCAGCTGCACTTACCTCCTCAAGGCTGCTGCTGTGCTTGCTCTCATTAGCCAGGTTGCCCATGATGGGTATGAGGGCAAAGTCAGAGGGAGGCCCATTCCCTCTCCATGGGAGGTGTTAAGTCCGGAGAATAATGGCGCTTGAGACGAAGCATTTCTAACAAGTCTTTATTCTCTGCTTCCATTTTACGAACAACCTGAGCAGAGGCACGCAGACCTCTATTTATACCTTCTGATCCCCGGGCAAATTCAACCAATCATGAGGCGGTCTTTTCCCGCCTTGCGCATGCGCACAAGGCTGGCGCCGCTCAGTCTGGTCCCGGGCAGCTTCTGCAATTGCCCGGGACTCTTGCAACATCCCGAGCCTGCCTCTTGCAGGCTCGGGACACAACACCCCTTCCCCCTGGATGAAATAAGATTGCGCCCACATGGACGCCATCCTATTGATGGTAATATAATTAATAATGAGTTAATGTCACACAATGTATAAGGTGTGGGACTGTTCCTTTGAACCAGATCCAGTGGCCCCCAACCTTGTTTCTTTAAAGTTAACCAGCCAGTACGTTTAGTTCAGCTATTGCTATGTACCTGCTCACCTTACGTAATCGGCTAGGTATTTGGGAGGGCCTCTTACCCTGAGCGACCTTCTCAGACCTGGGGAGTTTGTATTGTTTTCCCCGTTGCTTCTTGCACTAGGTGAAGTGCCCTGTGAATGACTAGTGACTTCAGTTTGACTTTCCTGCCCGTCTCCAGTATTCGAGCAGTCAAGGCCCTGTTGGTCGCTAAACCTGGTTGACCTACCCTCTATGGAGTTGTCTAACCCCTCTGAGTTCATTCCCATGTTTCCTGATGGAGTGCGGGTTTCCTGGCTCGTTTCTGTAGTGCTAGGATCTAGGGATGCCTCCCTGTTAGCCCTGATGCGTGAGGACATCCTTCTCTGAGCCATTTCAGCAAGGGACGTGTTCCCCCTTTGTATTGCCTGCTCTCTTGCATGTTGTGAGTTGTGAGTATGCTCCCAGGTATTCTCCGTGTCTGGAGTATTGCTTGTTAGGGGTGGATAATTAGTCTGCCACTGGTGGGACTCCCAGGCTGGAGTGTGTGTGGGGGTGTCTGTGTACCCCCTTTCCCAAGAACTGCTACCTGAAGCACCTGTGGAGGTTGGGTGTTGAGTACCCGCTTCACTCCCCACAGCCATCGTTGGCTGTTGAGTTTGATTCCCAGAATGCATTGCCCATTCCTCCTCCCCCCCTA
>NW_015387762.1:353658-360766 GCF_001527695.2 Protobothrops mucrosquamatus | reverse complement strand
CCACAAACGCACAACAATGTGGCAGCCTTTAAGCCTTCCTCCCGAATCTGGTTTATGCGGAAATACGTCTCGACTCTTGCCACATAAGATTCCCACCTCTCGGGGTGAGAGACGTCGAATTCCGCTAAACGCCCAACTTTCGCCATGATCGAGGATCAGGTTTTCTTCTTCTTCAGCCGCACGCACCCTCCAGCGATTTTGTACTGGCAGGATAACGCTGACTTCCACGCCGTTTCTCTTCCGGACTTCTTTGGGTGAGTCTTCTAGCTTTCCTAGCTGTAGAGACTGAATCCCACCTTCGTCGCCAGTGTTAAGTCCGGAGAATAATGGCGCTTGAGACGAAGCATTTCTAACAAGTCTTTATTCTCTGCTTCCATTCTACGAACAACACGAGCAGAGGCACGCAGACCTCTATTTATACCTTCTGATCCCCGGGAAAATTCAACCAATCACGAGGCGGTCTTTTCCCGCCTTGCGCATGCGCACAAGGCCGGCGCCGCTCAGTCTTGTCCCGGGCAGCTTCTGCAATTGCCCGGGACTCTTGCAACGTCCCGAGCCTGCCTCTTGCAGGCTCAGGACACAACAGGAGGAGACCTGGCTTTGTATCCAAAGCTTCCTTAGCAATAGGATGGGAGACCCCAGGATAGGCCAGGAGGAGGGGGCAAGGGGATGGTGAAAGGGCAGCAGGGCAGGATTAAGGCAGGACTTCCCTCAGACCCTCCCTCTCCTTTCCTTCTTTCCTTCCTTCCTTCCTAAGTACAGAGTGGTGGGAAAATATTTGAGATGAGGGAGGGAGAAAAACAGGCAAGAAACGCAGCTGGGGAGGTATCACCCTTCATGAGGAATGAAGAAATGCACCATCGCCTGGAAGTGGCCAGCACATGGCCCTCACCTACTTCATATATCTGGCTTGGTGGGCTCTGGGGGAGGGGATGCCATAAGCAGCATGAGAGTCAACATTACCTGCACAATGCCACCCAGCCCCCAGCCTGCCCGGTTTCGGCAGGTGAGGCGCTCTCCTCACCTGCCAGGCAGCGCAAATCCAAAAAGAAGTGCAATGCCACCCAGCCCCCAGCCTGCACGGTCTTGGCAGGCAGTGGTGCACTTTTGTGACAGCGCCAAGAGGTTGAGCCGGGAGTTGCGAAGCTCGCCAGCTTTGCACCTTGCTGCCTGCTGAAACTAGGCAGGCTGGGAGCTGGGCAGCATTGCACTTCATATCAGATTCACGCCACCCAGCTCAGCTCTTGGTGCTGTGAGGAGAGCACCCCGCTGCCTGCCGAAACCAGGCAGGCTGGGGGCTGGGCATCATCGTGCTTCTTTTTGGATTCACACCACCTGGCTCAGCCTCTCGGCGCTATGAGGAGAGCGCCCCGCTGCCTGCCAAAACCCCTCCCCCGGAGCCCATCAGGCCGGATATGTGAAGTAGGCGAGGGCCATTTGCTGGCCACTTCCAAGCGATGATGCATTTCTTCATTCCTCACAAAGGGTGACACCTCCCCAGCATGCACCCAGGGGATGGGGCCGATGCGGCAGGGGCTGGTTCCTTGCTGTTTCCAGACGGCCTTGTGGAGCTAAGACTGAATATGTTTCAGCATAGATGGCCACCACAAAATTGTACATTGGCTCCCGGCTGGCCTGGGCCAGGGCCAAGGCAGTGGGGACTGTTCCCTCACTGTTTCCAGGATGGCTTCGCGGGTCACATGAAACCACTTCGCAGGCTGCATCTGGTCCACAGGCCTTGTGTTTGACATGTCTAACCTACAAGAATTCCAAGAACACCACTCTCTTCCTAATGTGCCTTTCCATGTGTGTGTGTGTGTGTGTGTGTGTGTGTGTGTGTGTGTGTGTGTGTGTGTGTGTGAGAGAGAGAGAGAGAGAGAGAGAGAGAGAGAGAGAGAGAGAGAGAGAGAGAGAGAGAGCTTAAGCAGGAGATGCCATACCACTTCAAACAAATAGTTGTCCAATCTCTTCTTAAAAACCATCAGTGTTGGAGCACCCACAATCTCTGGAGTTAAGCCATTCCACTGATTAATTGTTTTTTCAAGAAATTTCTCATTTGTTCTAGGTTGGTTCTCTCCTTGATTAATTTCCATCCATCTACTGCTTTCAGGTGCTTTGGAAAAAAGGTTAACCCCCTCTTCTTCATGGCAGCCCCTCAAATATTGGAACACTGCTAATCATATCACTCCAGTCCTTTTTTTCCATTAGATTGGACATTCCTCCAATTCCTCCAACCGTTCTTCATATCCTTTAACTCCACCCCCCCGTAACCATCTTTGTTTCTCTTCTCTGCATTTCTATAGGATATATTTTTGGAAGAAAAGAACATGTGGAAAATTGAGAGACAATGAATAAGAAATACTATCCAGAGAAGGAAGCACCCTCATAGAGCATTCTTCTACAGCACTGTGAAAGCTGAGACCTTCAGATACAATAAAAGCAAAGATATGGGCATTCCAATAAAACCATATGCTTCAGTGAATTCCTGTATAAATAGAAGATGACATGACCTCTACATGGTACTGAGTTAAACACAAAAACTTTTTGCAGATCTGCATGCAAAGTTATTATTTATGTGCAGTTGTTCACAGATTCAGAATAAGGAAACATTGAATATGGCAGGTAAATTTACATTTTAGATCAGGGCTTTTCAACTGGTGGTACGCATACCACCAGTGGTACGCGAGCACCAGGCTGGTGGTACGCGTAGGATGGGTTGAAAAAAAATGTAATAAAAATATTTTTAAAATGTAAAAAAAAGTGTAAAAGTGGATGAAGTGAAGTGGCGGCAGCACCGCACAGGCTTGTGGCAAAGTCAGCTGGAACTGGATGTTGCCTGGGTCCTACTGAGAACCCAGGATCAAAGCGCTCAGCTCCAGCTGATTGGTGGCAGCCTTGGGGTAGCAGGCAGCCTCAAACAGTCTTCAGTGGAGATTCTGCTGGAGCTGCGCGATGCATTGCCTGGGTCCCCCTGCTCCCACCCAGATGCCCTCACCTCCCCCAAGTGTTTTTTTACTCACCCGCTTTCAGCAGCATTCCCTTTCTCCTGTCCTTCTCAGCCTTCATGTGTTTGTGAGACAAAAAAAAATTTCCATGAGACTTTCTAAATTCTCGTGAGAAGTTAGAAAGTCTCATGGAAATTTTTTTTCTTTTTTACCCACAAACATGTGGCGAAGGCAGAGAAGCAAAAGGAGAAAGGGAGTGCAGCTGAAAGCAGGTGAGTAAAAAAATGCTTGGGGGAGGCGAGGGCATCTGGGCAGGGGTGGGAGCGCCAATCTTACCCTGCATGGTGGCAGGAGGGTTAATGGTGGATGCGGGGGGCCCAGGAGGAGCTGCGCAAAGCAGGCAGAGGGGAGGCCAGAAAGATTGTGGGCGCCAGCAAGCGAGTGAGTTGGGCAGGGTCATGAATCGGCATGCGTTCAGAAACGCTGATCTCGTGCTCCTGGTCATCTCACTTGCTTGCAGAAAGCTGTAAAGTTTATAGCACCATCTTTTGGGAGGGGGGAATAAGAATGGGCAAGCTGAGCAGGGCGGGATTGGCAGCTGCACGTCATCGCTCTGACCACTGCTAGAGGGTGTGGGGCGGCCCTGCCCGGCAAAGCCCTACCCGCTCTTCCCACCGCTCTCATGGCTGCCTTACAGTTGCTGGGCTCGGCTCTCATCTGGAGAGCAAGGCCCGTTTTCACCCGCAGGTCAGTGCAGCGATGGGGCTGGAGCCCGAAAAGCACCCCTTTGCACCCGGGGAGGGGCTGGAGCTGCTGCAGCTGCATTTCGGCTCAGCACTGTTTTAATGATGCTAGCAGTAAGATGAATGATTCTGGAATTATATTCTATTATGCATGGCAGCATCAAGTACTGTCTAGGATGTAAGTTTTAAGCAATCAATAAACATTCAGAAATGGTTTTAAAATGAGACAGCTGCCAGAGGCACCATTACTGAGGCTGCAATCCTGTTCTTTCTTGTCTATGAGTAATTCTGCTGGTTAATGACCACAATAAAGTTACTTGAATCTTATCTATGAGTAAATCTCACTGAATTCTGTGCAGTCTGCTTCTGAGCAAACACATCTAACCTTCAGATACATAAAACTGAATTGTTAATGTTCATTTGTTCTTTTTTTGAGGGAGAAAATTATTTTCATCACCTGCAAAATTATTAAATTAGGATAACAATGTATATAATAAATCCCTTATCCACCTCCTTTCCTTAATTGATTAGGGATAACAAAGTTATTTTTGCTGGCAAATAATCTAAAACAAAGGATAAATATCCCAATATTTTTAATTTATTGTAGTTTATGAAGGCATACACTTTATGTGGTTAGGCAGTCTTTCCAACTCAGTGTCTTGTATATATGTTGAAGACCCACAATACATTCATAATAGAAGTTCTGGGAATGGTGGTCAACATTTCTGAAGAACAACAGATTAGGAAAGGTTGGGATCTATATATAGGAAAAAATGTGATCTTGGGCTAACTCAGAGAGTTTGGTGCATCTATAATGAAGAAAGAACAAGAAACTGTTCCAGGTCTTTTGAAGCAAAGTGAGGAGAGACAATAACATAACATCCTCACTCTGAACGTCTTGGAGATTCTCAGTCATTCAAAGGTTGTCCCAAAGGTGGCAAAGAAGCATCTGGACTTTGTTTTTCAGAACTGAACAAAAACTGGCTGCAGGACTTGGGTTTGGCTAGTCTAAAGAAAAGAAGAAATAGGAGAGACATGATAGCAGTATTCTAGCATTTGAAGGGCTGCCACAAAGAAGAGGGGGTCACATTATTCACCAAAGCACCAGAGGGCAGGACAAGAAGCAATAGTTAGAAACTGATCAAAGAGAGAAGCAACCTGGAATTAAGGAGAAACTTCCTGACAGTGAGGACAATTAACCAGTGGAACAGTTTGCCTCCAGAAATCGTGGGCGCTCCATCACTGGAGATTTTTTTATATATAATATTTTATTAATTTTCCAATTTTACATTTAAGTATTTAAAAAGCAATGTGGTGGCTGGGTTAATCGATAGTTCAATAACAAAATCTTTAGTACAAATCTCAAGTTACAACATCAAATATTTCCTCTCTTTTTCCCTTAACATTTACTGCCTCATATTTAAGCTAATACCGTTCTTATTATATCAACTCAATAAAAACATCATTTTTACATTTATCAATAATTTTAGCTTATACATATCTTAATTATTTTTTACATTCAATCTTCATAAACAATCCATATCCTGTTATTAATTTTCCCAATTTTTAGTTTCCCATCAATATTTCAATTTAACCTTTGATATTTATAATTTTCAGGCTTTAGGTAACCAAGATTTCCATTATCTCAATTCATAACAGAATCTAATATCCAAAATACACATTTTATCTATTTGAATATAATCTTGTTCTATTTCCTAAAAGTTATCTATTTCCCACCATATTAAATCATCTACTTAATAATACAATATCCCCTTTAATAAATCAAAACCATTGTATATATTACCTGGGTTAATCAATAAATCAAACATATTCATAATAATATTTTTTTTTGTTTTAGGTCTAATTTTTAAATATTAAAGATAAAATCCTTATTTTCAACCAATTTCCAAATATTTTAAATCTAATGACCAGAATTCCCCTTATCTCAACTTCTCCCTTTAACCCTTTAGTTAATAATATGAAATCCCCTCTAATAAATCAAAAACCCCAATTTTCTTCAGCCTTATTCTGGCTGTCTTCCTTTGCCAACTAGGCTTCCATATCAGTGCTTTTAGACCGTCAAATAGATCTCCCTCTATTATTATATATGTTATTTGAAATAAAAGAGACCATTTAATTGCCATTTTTGGAAGGCTAACCCATTTGTATTCATAAAGTTGTCTTCCTATTATTCCAGTTCCCCATAATTGCCCTGATATGTTCATCTTCCATTCAATCTGTTCTTCTCCTTTCTCAAATTTCTTCTGATTTATATAGAAAGTCTTTTCCATTTTCAATGTTAACACTCCCTTTTTCTGGATTTTCCATTAACTGTATTTGTTGGTCAATTGAGTCCTCTGTTTTAATATTTGATTGTTCCACTTCTTCTGTTATCTTCTGCATTGTTAGTTCTTTGGTTGGAGTCAAAGTTTGGGTTTGTGTATCTAAGCTGGCATCTTGATCTTTTATGTTAGGCCTTATTTTATCACAAGCTGAAAGAATGGTTTCATGTACTGCTTTCAACATGGAAAGGATCTTTTCCTGATCTTCATCCATCTCTTTCAGATGTTTATAAATAGTCTTTATAGTAGAAGTCGTTTGTCAAGCAAGATTTTATAGTCTAAGGTATTTCATCATCTCATATAGTAACCAATATTCCTCAAATAAAGAGATAGGAAGGCAATTCCCCACATATAACTCTGAAAGTCAGTAAGGGTTTACATTCACAGTTATGCCGCCCAGCTGTTCTCTTACAGCTGAGTTTTTCACAGGTGGTGCCAAGGTCAGAAGAGTCTTATCTAAGGTCTGGGCTTCGAGCCAGGTGTCTGTTAGGAAATAACAAGTTGTAATACCAAACATCACCACAAGATGTCACCAATGCCGTTTAAGGTTTTTTAAGTCCAAAATTTTTATAATCCTTTTTCCAATTTTATTTCTTTTTTGTAGATAAAAGCAAGAGTCTCCAATAAAAATAGGAAAATTTTTGGTCCCCAAGTTTCAGGAACATATAAACCCAATTAAATTAAAGTTGTTCTTTTAATGCTTTAATTACCCTTATATAGTCAGTTGCCACTATTCTTAGAGGGTAGGATAGGAATTCCCTTTCCTCTCTCCTCACAGAGGGAAAAATACTTCAGGCAGCTTTTACAAGAAAAGAAAGTACTTAGGGTAAAGAGAAGATCGGATCTCAGCCAGTTTCATCTGCGTTGCTTTTGAAGTGCTTGGTGGTAAGTTTGACTTCAGCTGTCCGCAGCCTAGTGACGGGCCATATTACTATGGGCCGGTCTTTCCTCTGCCAGTTTGGAGGACTGCCCCGGATCAAGTGGAAGGGCTGCCATGATGAAGCAGGGGTCCACTCCTTGCTCATCACCCATACAGGGTGACTTTCGACCCTTTCCAGGGTCCTCCAGCGGAGCGAAA
>NW_015387762.1:346867-348242 GCF_001527695.2 Protobothrops mucrosquamatus | reverse complement strand
ACATCAAAAACATCTGCCAGACTATCCCACCTCCTTTGCATAGATGATCTGAAGCTGTATGGAAAAACATCATCTGAAATAGAATCGCTGCTCAACACTGTCCGTATATATAGCCAAGATATAGCAATGGAGTTTGGCTTGGACAAATGTGCCACACTTACTCTCAAACAAGGAAAAATAGTGAAAACTGAAGGAATCAAGATGCCCCACGAAAATAACATTAAGAGTCTGGATGAGGAAGATTACTACAAATACTTGGGTATCCTTCAAGCTGACAACATCAAGCACACTGAAGTCAAGAAAAAGATTAGAGGTGAATTCATCAAGAGAGTGAAGAAGATCTTAAAGTCCAAACTTAATGGAGGAAATACCGGGAAGGCAATCAACACCTGGGCAATTCCAGTCATTAGATACACAGCTGGAATAGTGGACTGGACTCAAGCAGAACTAAAAGCAATGGATAGGAAGACCAGAAAAATAACGACAACGAATCATGCCCTTCATCCATGCAGTGACATTGACAGACTCTATCTACCAAGGCAAATAGGTGGACGTGGAATGCTGCAAGTACATCAGATGGTTGAAAAAGAAAAAATGGAAGAATATCTGAAGGACAGTGATGAAGACGCACTGAAATTAGTATATCAGGAAGGCTTACTGATACTGGAGAGACAAAACTGGCCTACAAGAAAGACCAAATGAAGAACAGAATAGAGGCATGGGAAGACAAAGCACTACATGGCCAGTACATTGAAAAAAATAGCTGGGAAAGCAGATAATAACAAGACCTGGCAATGGCTAAGAGCAGGAAAGTTGAAGAAAGAGACCGAGGGACTAATTCTGGCTGTACAAGACCAAGCCTTAAGGACAAACGCATACAAAGTCAAAATTGAGAAGACAGCAACAGACAGTAAGTGTCGCCTATGCAAAGAAGCTGAAGAAACAGTGGACCACCTGGTAAGCTGCTGCAAGAAGATCGCACAGACTGATTACAAGCAGTGGCATGACAAAGTAGCAACAATGGTGCATTGGAAGATCTGCAAGAAATATCATTTGCCTGTAAGCAAGAACTGGTGGGATCATAAAATAGAGAAAGTCATAGAAAATGAAAAAAATTAAACTGCTCTGGGACTTCAGAATTCAAACAGACAAGCACCTGCAACATAACACCCCAGACTTAACAATTGTCGATAAGAAAGACAAAAAAGTCTGGATAGTGGATGTGGCAGTGCCTGGAGACAGCAGAATAGACGAGAAAGAACTGGAGAAGATAACAAAATACAAAGACCTACAAATAGAAATAGAAAGACTGTGGCAAAGGCAAGCAAGGGTAGTACCAATAGTAATAGGCGCCTTGGGTGCAATCCCAAAACAA
>NW_015387762.1:342319-346225 GCF_001527695.2 Protobothrops mucrosquamatus | reverse complement strand
CTTAACAATTGTCGATAAGAAAGACAAAAAAGTCTGGATAGTGGATGTGGCAGTGCCTGGAGACAGCAGAATAGACGAGAAAGAACTGGAGAAGATAACAAAATACAAAGACCTACAAATAGAAATAGAAAGACTGTGGCAAAGGCAAGCAAGGGTAGTACCAATAGTAATAGGCGCCTTGGGTGCAATCCCAAAACAAGTGGAGCACCACTTGAACACCATTTGCATTGACAAATTCGCCATTAGTCAATTGCAAAAGGCGGCCTTATTAGGAACTGCTTCCACCCTATGACAATATTTGTAATACCATCAAACATCCACATCTGCCTATCCCAGGTCCTTGGTAAGAACTCGATAGGTAGACAAAATGCCAAATCCAGTCTGAACATCTGGCTGACTGTGCGATGATCCAGAATAATGATAATAAAGTTGGAAGGGATCTTGGAGGTCATCTAGTCCAACCCCTGCTCAGGCAGGAAACTCTATACCGTTTCGGACAAATGGCTGTCCAGTCTCTTCTTAAAAACTTCCAGTGTTGGAGCATTCACCGCTTCTGGAGGCAGGTTGTTCCACTGGTTAATTGTTCTAACTGTCAGGAAGTTTCTCCTTAGTTCTAGCTTGCTTCTCTCCTTGATTAGTTTCCATCCGTTGCTTCTTGTCCTGCCTTCCGGCACTTTGGAGAATAGCTTGACTCCCTCTTCCTTGTGGCTGCCCCTGAGATATTGGAACAATGCTATCATGTCCCCCCTCATCCTTCTCTTCATTAAACTTGTTGTTGTTAGTTGCAAAGTGTCCGACCCATTGCGACCCCATGGACAATGTTCCTCCAAGCCTTCCTGGAGTCCATTTAAGCTCATGCCTACTGCTTCAGTGACTCCATCCAGCCACCTCATTCTCTTCTTCTATTGCCCTCAATCTTTCCCAGCATTAGGCTCTTCTCCAGTGAGTCCTTCCTTCTCATTAGGTGGTACTTGAGTTTCAACTTCAGAATCTCGATTTAGATGACAGGATAGGTAGGGAACTCATCAAATTTGCAGACGAAACCAAGCTGGCAGGAATAGCCAACACTCCAGAAGATAGGTTTAAGATACCGGAGGATCTGAACAGACTTGAACACTGGGCACTATCCAACAAAATGAAATTCAATGGTGAAAAAAGTAAGGTCCTACATTTAGGCAAGAAAAACCAAATGTACCTAAATGTAGGACCTTATTTTTTTTCACCATTGAATTTCATTTTGTTGGATAGCACCCAGTGTTCAAGTCTGTCCAGATCCTCCTGTAGCTTAAGCCTATTTTCTGGAGTGTTGGCTATTCCTGCCAGCTTGGTGTCATCTGCAAATTTGATGAGTTTCCCATCTATCCCTCGTCCAAATCGTTGATGAAGATGTTGAAGAGCACTGGGCCCAGAACAGAGCCCTGGGGCACCCCACTACACACTTCCCTCCATTTAGATGCAGTTCCATTGAGGGCCATACGCTGAGTACGGCCGGCCAGCCAGCTACAAATCCATCTGGTGGTGATGCTGTCTAACCCACATTTTTCTACCTTATCAAGTAGTAGGTTGTGATCTACTTTATCAAATGCCTTACTGAAGTTCAAGTAAATTATATCCATAGCATTCCTCTGATTCACTAATTTTGTCACTTGGTCAAAGAATGCAATAAGATTTGTCTGGCTTGATCTGTTTTTGACAAACCCATGTTGGCTTTTAGTAATGACTTTGTTTGCCTCTAGGTGTTTGCTGATTCGTTGTTTGATTATCTTTTCCAGAATCTTCCCAGATATTGTGGTCAGGCTGATAGGTCTGTAGTTTCCTGGATTTATTTTTTTCCCTTTTTTGAAGATGGGAACTACAACAGCTCTTTTCCAGTCCTCTGATAGTTTCCCAGTGCTCCAGGATCTTTGAAAAATATAGTTCAGTGGTTCTGAGATCACATCTGCCAGTTCCCTTGGGGTGTACTCCATCTGGTTCAAATTACTGAAATCATCTAGGCTGGACAGGTGCTCACTTACCATTTTCTTGCCTATCTTAACTTGTGTTTCTATTCTGTTTTTTATGGCACTATTTTTGATAGGTTGGTCTGTTTTTTCTCATTGTGTAAAGACAGATGCAAAAAACGAGTTAAATAGTTCTGCTTTCTCCCTGTTTCTTGTCACCTTCTTGCCACTTTCACCCACTAATGGATCAATCATTTCCTTCACTTTTTTCTTGTTTTTTACAAGTTGAAGGAAGCTTTTTTGTTATTTTTACTTTGGTCACAAGCCTTAGTTCATTTTGAGCCTTAGCTTTCCTCACTTCATCTTTGCAGGCTCGGGCTATTTGCTGATATTCTGCCTTAGTTATGTGCCCCTCTTTCCACTTTCTATACTTGTTCTTTTTATCTTTCAATTTAGCAGAGAGGTCTTTATGCAGCCATGCTGGTTTCTTTTGAGAGCTGTTTTTCTTCTTTGTTGGTATTGTGCTAGACTGAGCTTTTATTATCTCACTTTTCAAAATTTCCCAAGCTTCTTGAGTTGTTTTCCCCTTGAGGATTCTCATCCATGGAATCCTTCCCAAGCCCTCTTAAGTTTATTGAAATTAGCTCTCTTAAAGTCCAAGACTGTTTGACTGTGTTTTATTAATTGTGCTTCCATAATATTGAATTCCAATATTGCATGATCACTTCTTCCCAAGGTTCCTGTGGCTTCAACACCTTCTATCATTTCATCTCTGTTAGTGAGAATTAGATCCAAAATGGCTAATCCCCTAGTTTCCTTCTCTACTTTTTGGGAGACAAAGTTGTCTTCTAGGTTTGTCAGGAATCTGTTTGATCTTCCACTTGGTGCAGAGTTTATCTCCCAGTTTATGTCAGGGTAGTTAATTACTGAGGTAATGATGAAAACCTTAGCATAACCTCAGTATTTGATTCCAAGTTTAATAATTTCAGCATATATTTCAGTATAAACCCAAAGAATTGTCTTGAATTGGGAAAACTTCCCCTGGCGGGGAAGGCTGAGGAGTTTGCTCAATATCTGCATGACAAAGTCGCTCGGATCCGAGAGGGCTTGGACTCTGACTGGGTGGCCCCGGGGGAGGTGACGGGAGCAGGTCTTGAGACTGTTATTTGGGAAGAGTTTGACTCTGTGATTCCCGAGGATGTGGACAGGGTCCTGGGGAGACTGAACGCAACCACATGTTTACTGGATCCATGCCCCTCCTGGCTGGTACTGGCGGCTCGGGAGGGTACACGAGCCTGGCTTCAGGGAATTGTAAACGCTTCTTTGTGGGAGGGTGCCTTTCCCACGGCCCTTAAGGAGGCGGTGGTGAGGCCCCTCCTTAAGAAGCCTTCCCTGAACCCAGATGTATTGGCCAACTACCGTCCAGTCTCCAACCTTCGTTTCGTGGTGAAGGTTGTTGAGAGTGTGGTTGCACAACAGCTCCCTCGGCACCTGGAGGAAACAGTTTATCTAGACCCTCTCCAGTCGGGCTTCAGGCCGGGTTACAGCACGGAAACGGCATTGGTCACGTTGGTTAATGATCTCTGGAGGGCCCGGGACAGGGGTTATTCCTCTGTCCTAGTTCTTTTGGACCTCTCAGCGGCTTTTGATACTGTGGACCACAGTATCATGCTGCGGCGGTTGGGTGGGTTGGGAGTGGGGGGCACCGTGGTGCGGTGGTTCTCCTCCTTCCTCACCGACCGTACGCAGTCTGTATTGGCAGGGGGACAGAGGTCGACCCCAAGGCCCCTAACTTGCGGGGTCCCACAGGGGTCGGTCCTCTCTCCACTTCTGTTCAATATTTATGTGAAACCGCTGGGGGAGATCATTCGTGGCTTCGGGGTGGATTTCCATCAGTACGCTGACGATACTCAGCTGTACATATCCACCCCGGGCCACCCCAACGATGCCCTTGACGTGATGGCCC
>NW_015387762.1:319643-340373 GCF_001527695.2 Protobothrops mucrosquamatus | reverse complement strand
TGATCCTGACTGGTTCAAGGTTGACTCAGCCTTCCCTCTCTCTGAGGTCAGTAAAATGAGGACCCAGATTGTTTCAGAAATATGCTGAATCTGTAAACCACTTAGAGATTGCTGTAAAGCACTGTGAAGCAGTATATAAGTCTAAGTGCTGTTGCTACTGCTATTGCTTTTGTAGAGGAGCTACAACCATCATCTGAACATGCATTTAATAATGAAATAAGTAAATTCCATTGCTTCTAGAAAATTGATTTCTGGAATATTTTTCCTTGAACTCATTCAAAATCTTGAAAACAGTATCTGTGACAGCATGCTAATAGGTATGCCATATTTGGGCTATTAAAAACCCAATGAATGAATTACATCTTCCCCTAGCCCTATTATTATAGTGCCTTTAATCTTCTTAAACCTCCCACCCCAAAATTGAAGAAATATTTTGAAAGTGATAAAAAGTTTACAAACCCTATGATACTACCAACAGAAGACCAAGGTAGGGAATAAGAGACAATTATATTACCTTTTAATTTAAGGTTCAACAAACTTCAAATTGGTATTCTAATATCTTTTTCTGATACAAAGAAAGAAGAAATCAAATAAATTAACATTTTTTTTTAAAAAAAGACTACTTTCATCAGAGCAGTACAAACCTTCAGATTTATTTCTCAAAAGTATCTTGCTGTTGTGGCTCCATCTTGTGAACCCCTCTTATCGGAGGAAGAAGGCTCCGAACATGAAGGAGAGGAGATGGCCAGGTCTCCCTCTCCAGGACCCTCCTCTTTGGCAATGCCTCAGGTGTCTCCCGACGGAGAAGAGATTAACCAGGAGCCAGGTGGTTCTGAGATTGGCCAGGAGCCAGGTGTTTCTGAGATTGGCCAGGAGCCAGGTGTGTCGGATAATGAGGAAGAGAAGTTGTGGCTGGATCCACACCAGCGTAGGAGCGACAAGCGTGCGCAGCAGAAAAGGAGACGTGCCAGAGATTAAGCTGAGTCACTGGACCACACCCCACAGGCTATAAAAGGGTGGTGGTGGCCATTTGGACCTCTGTGACAGACAAAAGCTGAATCTCTGGCAAAGTAGTTTGCTGTGGCTTTAAACTAATAGTTTCCACCTTTAGTCCCAGTATAAATTCACAATTAAGTTGCTCTGACTCTTCAAATTGTATATCTTGATATATAAAAGCCTGTTCAGGGTTACTCAGTCTCTCTTCTATTATTCCTTGTTCCACAATTTTATTCGTTTTTAAAAAATCAATGTAAGATTCTAATATGGCCTCTTCAGGGTGTGGATAACTTTCATCAGCTACCACCGGATTCACTTGTTCAACCAAATCTTGAGAAGCAATTGTAGCATTCAAACAAAAATCCTCCTGTTTCTGTGATAAATCTTGCCGTTGTAATAAGTCCTGTTGTTGTTGCATCACTTGATCACATCTATTTTGAAATTTAACATTAAATGATTGAAACATCTCAGACATTGCGGAGACCAAGTTGTGCAGCTCTCTAACAAGAGGCGGTGGAGGTGAAAAAGATAACGGGGGTGACAAGTGGAAAATTTCAGAGGTTAGTTGAGATGTCTGAAACATCAGGGATGTAAACGGTCTCAAAGTTAAGGGCACGATTTTTCTCAGAACCATATTAGCAGTAAGTTTAAGCAGTTCAGTCAAAACAAGTAATACGCAGATTCAAAGTAGCAAAAATTTCAAACCGGAAATCACTTTCACTTCTTGCTGAAAAGTATCAATCCATCGCCATTTTAGTTTCACTTTTCCTCATTCCTCCACACGTACGGGGAGAAACTTGTTATACAAGTTAAAGTAAAGTCCAGAATAAAAAGCAAGCTTCCAAAGTTGGTTCGTCTGCTTACAAGTAAAACTCACAATTAACTTCAAGTTGCAGCGGTGGCGGCGGCTTCTAGCTTCGCCGAAGCGAAGGCATCCTGGATCGCGGAGAATCCTCGGGGCTCCGGAGGAGTTCTCGCCTACATCGTCCATATAGGACGACTCGGGAACTCAACTCCTACCCCGGGCAGCTCACCTATCCCCTTATGGCTGTGGCTTTAAACTGTGTGTATTGTTTTTTGTTTCTGTGTGCTTGGAGTAAAAGGTCTTGGCAGGCAGCTACGGAGCTGCTGCCAAGTTTCTTATCTGTGAAGTGGTGTCTGGAGAAGTCTTTAACCCTCGGCTGGCTGTTTGGGTGTGTGGGTCAGACGGGGACAGAACATCTTGTCCGTCACCCCGAACATACTCCATCGTTAACCCACGATGGACCAACAGCTGCAGCAGCAGGTACAGCAGCTGATAGATGCCAATCATCTCCTACAGCAGCAAGTGACCCAGTTACAAGGCTCAACTTGCTTTGGGGAATGCTCCTGCAGCTCTTCCCCCCCTCCTCCTCCTCCTCCTCCCCTTTCGAGATGCCCAGTGAATGTGCCAGAGAGATTTTCTGGGCAGACGGAGCTGTTCCCGGCCTTCATGGGACAATGCCAACTCTTTATGGCGATGAGGCCGGAGGATTTTCCGGATGATCGGGCTCGGGTGGCATTTGTGATTAGCTACCTTTCTGGCTCTGCCGCCCGATGGGCCACCCCCCTGTTGTTGAAAAATAGCCCATTACTCTCGGACTATCCGGGCTTTTTGCAACACCTGCGCGTAATGTACGAGGATCCCCTGCGCGTTCAGACGGCAGCGAGGCGCATCAGGGACCTCCGCCAAGGAAAGCGCGCCCTGCAGGACTATATCGCTGAGTTCCGCTTTCTAGGCCAGGACTCGGCTTGGAATGAGGCGGCGCTGATGGATGCTTTCCAGGACGGCCTCTTGGATGAGCTGCAGGACGAACTGGTGCGGATGGAGGTGCCTCTGACCCTCAACGCCCTGGTGATCCAATGCCTGCGCATCGACGCCCGCCTTCAATGGCTACGGCCTCATCGGCCCCTTCCGGAACCACCGACAGCTTCGGCACCCCCGCGTTTCGCACCGACTGTACCCCGGATCACCCCATGCCTTGTGGCAATAGCTGAGGAGCCCATGGAGCTCAGAGCAGCTAGACCTCAACTGACGGCCAAGGAGCGGATGCGGAGACGCCAAGGGGGATTGTGCCTCTATTGCGGCGAGGCTGGACATTTTGCCACCTTGTGTCCCAGGAAGCGGAGTGGGGCGCTCAAGCCTGTTCTGGAATCTTGGCGTGACCAACTGGGAAACAGGCCAGGCCTGGCCTAGGGGACACCCTGGGCCAGGCACGCTACCATGCCCCACCGGACTCGGCGACTGTGGACTGTGAGCCCCCTCGGCACCTGATTCTGGACACCCAGGTGTTGTTGGCCAATCGGTCGGAGGGGCTTCGGGCACACGCGCTGGTGGACTCCGGGGCCACAACAAACTTCATGGACCAGGCCTTTGTGGCCCTTTTTAAGGTTCCCTTCGTTCCGGTGGACCCTCCGTTGAGGGTCGAGACTATCGATGGGCGGGAACTCGTGGCGGGGCCCATCAACTTTGCTACTCAGCCCTTGCGCCTCGCCATTGGGACCCACGAGGAGGCGATCCAGTTTTACATCACGGCGGACCTTCATTTCCCATTGGTCCTGGGGATGGCCTGGCTTCGGGCCCATGATCCTCAGGTGGCATGGTCGAGAAACGCCATCTCGTTCCCGAGCCTGCAGTGTGTCGATCATCACCGCCACACCTGTGCCAGCCAGGACGTCTCCACCCCGGCCGTCTCCTTGCCTCCTGAGCTGACATCCTTCGCCGATGTGTTCAGCGAAAAGGAGGTGGACCGATTACCCCCGCATCGACCCTACGACTGCCCGGTGGACCTGCTGCCCAATGCGCCACTGCCCGCAGGCCACCTGTATTCCATGTCGGAGCCCGAATTGGCTGCCCTACGGGACTTTCTGGACAAAAATCTGGCCCGAGGGTTCATCCGGCCTTCATCCTCCCCGCTCTCGGCCCCGATCCTCTTTGTGAAGAAGAAGACGGGGGACTTACGCCTGTGCTGTGATTACTGGCACTTAAACGCCATCACAGTGCGGAATCCCTACCCCCTGCCGCTCATCCCGGAGCTGATGGAGAGGTTGCGGGAGGCCTCGCTCTTCACCAAGCTCGATCTCCGAGGGGCCTACAATCTGGTGCGCGTGAGAGAGGGGGACGAGTGGAAGACGGCTTTCGGCACCCGATACGGCCACTTTGAGTACACCGTCATGCCGTTCGGGTTGACCAACGCCCCCGCGGTCTTCCAGTATCTGATGAATGACGTGTTTCGGGACATGTTGGACCGGTTCGTGGTGATCTACCTGGACAATATTTTGATTTATTCCCAGACCCAGGAGAGCCACCTCCAGCATGTCTGCCAGGTCCTGCAGCGCCTGCGGGAGAACCAACTCTATGTGAAGTTGGAGAAATGTTACTTCTTCCAGACTTCCATAGAGTTCCTCAGGCACATCATCACCCCCGAGGGCATTGCGATGGACCCGCGCAAGGTGGAGGCCTTGCGCAGTTGGGAACCCCCACGTCAGGTGAAAGACGTCCAGCGTCTGCTGGGGTTCGCCAACTATTACCGGACATTCATCCCGGCCTTTGCCACCCTGACCTTGCCGCTGACCCAACTCCTTTGTAAGAAGGTCCCGTTCCAGTGGGGGGCCCCACAGCAGAGGGCGGACGTGCTATCCCGCAAGCCGGAATACTTCTGTCCCAAGGACTCCCTTCCCCCACAGACGGTGCTGCCAGCAGAATCCTTGGCCGCGGTCCAGGAATCGGCAGACTTGCGGGCTCGGGTGCTGGAAGCGCAGCGCCGTGATGACTGGTCACAGCAATGGAAAGCGGACGTCGGCCCAGCGTCCCCCTGGACCTTGAAGGAAGGCTTTCTGAAACACCGGGGCCGGCTGTAGGTGCCCACGAGTCCGCTCCGAGCCCTCGTCATGAACCAGTGCCATGACAACCTCGCGGCGGGGCATTTCGGCCTCTTTAAGACCTTGCACTTGGTGATGCGGACTTTTTGGTGGCCTCGGGTACGGCATGATGTGCACGTGTACGTGACATCCTGTGCGACGTGCCGACAGGCCAAACCCGCATCCGGCCCACCGCCGGGACTCCTCCAGCTGCTGCCGACACTGGAGAGACCGTGGGATGCCATCTCCATGGACTTCCTAACAGATCTACCACTGTCCGCCACATTCATGACCGTCCTTGTGGTGGTGGACATGCTCACCAAGATGGCCCATTTCATCCCGTGCCGCGGACTGCCCTCGGCCTGCACCACAGCCTGTCTGTTCCTGCAGCACATCTTTCGCCTCCATGGCCTGCCAGACAGGGTGGTGTCGGACTGCGGAGCCAAGTTCACGGCTTGCTTCTGGAAAAGCCTAATGGCCGCGCTGGAGGTGCAGGTGTGCCTGCCATCGTCGCACCATCCGGAGACTGACGGGGGCACGGAGAAGGTCATCGGCATCCTGGAGCAGTACCTCCGCTGTTTCGTCAACCAGCGGCAGGACAACTGGGCCGAGTACCTTCCCCTGGCGGAGTTCGCCTTCAACAACTCCCAACACACCTCCACCCAGATGACCCCGTTCCATGCCAATGTCGGCTACCATCCATGGCTTTTCCCGTTGGCAATCTCGGATTCCCCTGTTCCCAAGACCCAGGACTTCCTCTCGGAGCTGCAGGTGGTGCAGCAACTGGTGAGGCGGCAGCTGATCCAGGCGAAAGAGGATTATAAATGGGTCGCCGACCGCTCCCGACGGGCAACGCCACCGCTGGCAGTCGAAGATCGGGTGTGGCTGTCCACGAAATACCTTCCCACGGACCAGCCGGTGAAGAAACTGGACCATTGTTTTATCGGTCCCTTCCCCGTCGAGGCAGTCATCAGCCCGGTGGCCCACCGGTTGACCCTACCACGCTCCATACAGATCCACCCCGTTTTCCATCAGTCCCTCCTGGCCCCTGAGGCCCCAGCGAGCCATCTCTGATGCCTGACGATGCCTGCCCCCCCAGCCGCAGCCGATGAGGAGGACACCTCGACATACGAGGTGGACAGTATCCGGGACTCCCGTTGGCTGAAGGGGCGCTTCCAATACCTCATCGCCTGGAAGGGATATGGCCCCGAGGATTTCAGCTGGGTGGACGCTTCTTCCGTTCAGGCCCCTGACCTGGTACAGGCCTTTCACGATCGGTTCCCGTCCCGACCGCATCCCGACCGGCAGACCTGGGGGAAGGGCCCTGCGGTGGGGGATAGTGTTGTGGCTCCATCTTGTGAACCCCTCTTATTGGAGGAAGAAGGCTCTGAACATGAAGGAGAGGAGACCCTCCTCTTTGGCAATGCCTCAGGTGTCTCCTGAGGCATTGCCTCCAGGACCCTCCTCTTTGGCAATGCCTCAGGTGTCTCCCGACGGAGAAGAGATTGACCAGGAGCCAGGTGGTTCTGAGATTGGCCAGGAGCCAGGTGTTTCTGAGATTGGCCAGGAGCCAGGTGTGTCAGATAATGAGGAAGAGAAGTTGTGGCTGGATCCACGCCAGCGTAGGAGCGACAAGCGTGCACAGCAGAAAAGGAGATGTGCCAGAGATTAAGCTGAGTCACTGGACCACACCCCACAGGCTATAAAAGGGTGGTGGTGGCCATTTGGACCTCTGTGACGGACAAAAGCTGAATCTCTGGCAAAGTAGTTTGCTGTGGCTTTAAACTGTGTGTATTGTTTTTTGTTTCTGTGTGCTTGGAGTAAAAGGTCTTGGCAGGCAGCTACGGAGCTGCTGCCAAGTTTCTTATCTGTGAAGTGGTGTCTGGAGAAGTCTTTAACCCTCGGCTGGCTGTTTGGGTGTGTGGGTCGGACGGGGACAGAACACTTGCTTTAGGCATGCTCTCTGGATTTACAAGTGGTTTACTGATGAGTAGTATTACAGTCAATTACAGAGACAGGCAAAATGCCAGCTGTGCAGACATACATATACACTGGAAAAAAATAAAAAGGAAGTGAGATTTTCTTTGATAGGCAGAGTGCAATCTGGAGCTAAGCCACAGGAGATAAATGGAGTACAAGGCATGGCAGTAACAGAGAGGCAAATGTGGTCCATGCCTGCCCAGGATTCAAACACCAAGGAGATTATTCAGTTGCCCCAAGAAGAATCAATCAGCAGAGCAGGAAGCAAGGAATCCAAATCTGAAATTGTTTCCAATGGAAGGGCTAGCATTGATAGTTATTTGTACATCAGCCAGAAACCAGTGTCGCTCAGTTATAAGCCTTGGCTTCTTAAGAAGCAGTGAAGATCATCTTTGAGAGTCTCTCTGGAGTTGTGTTCTAGGAATAGGTACCTGGTCAGGGTCTGGCCCCTTGTCACCTGATTCCTCTCAATCTGTTCCTGCTGATTGACTCAGCCTTCCATCCTTCCGAGGTCGGTAAAATGAGGAGCAATAGGTTGACTCTGTAAACCGCTTAAAGAGGGCTGTAAAGCAATGTGAAGTGGTATATAAGTCTAAGTGCTATTGCTATTACCTGCTGAGTCATAGAAGGTTGAATAACTGCCAGTTCCTGAGGCTGATAACTTCCTTAAATTAAGAAGGCCCTTTTGAGTCACAGGAGCCCATAATAAAAAGATGCTTTAGATTCAGTTATTAAAACAAATACTTTGGAGTATACAGGAGTGTAAAGGTGCCACATGATCCCAGGAAAACATCATGGGTCCTCAGAAGGGCTATGTAAATTGTGCCCCTATGTCCCAAAGGTGCTTTTTTCAGGAGGCAACTGGACTTTCCTCTTTTGAAGATGTTTCTTTTCTCATCCAAGAAGCTTCTTCAGTTCTGAAGCTTGGGATGGACACCCTTCAAATGGTGAGAGAGATGAATGGATTTCCAGAAAACATGACAGACTACAGGAACCATTTGTGCTTCAGTTTGAGATTCAGACAGCACAGACTCATCCCCAACAGCCTGTGCCTGTCTTCAACAGTGAAGGTACACAGGGCAGAAAACATCCTGCAGCCAAGAAGGCTCCACCCAGATTTACACTTCTCAGGTGACTCCGAGGACACAGGTAAACTTCCAAAATGGTTTCAATGACTCTCTAAAGGAATGAAAATGACCATCTGTCTGCAAGCAATATAAATCATTCCACTCCCCACCATCTAGTCAGAGCTGAAGAAGCTTCTTGGATGAGAAGCGAAACGTCTTCCAAAGAAACACAAAAAAGTCCAGTTGCCTCCTGAAAAAAGCACCTTTGGGACATAGGGGCACAATTACATAGCCCTTCTGAGAACCCATGATGTTTTCCTGGGATCATGTGGCACCTTTACACTCCTGTATACTCCAAAGTATTTGTTTTAATAACTGAATGTAAAGCACTGTACAGCCCTATTAAATAGGCTTCCAGATTAGTTAGGAAACTTCTCGTGCAAACTAATTATACATCTGGAAGAATACAAAATTAATAGTAAATCCAAAACTGTTTTGTTGTTAAGATAGATATAACAACAATAATAAAGCACTTGCTACATAACACCCCAGACTTAACAACTGTCTATAAGAAAGACAAAAAAGTCTGGATAGTACATGTGGCAGTACCTGGAAACAGAAGAACAGAAGAAAAAGAATTGGAGAAAATCACAAAATACAAAGACCTGCAAACAGAAATAGAATGACTGTGGCAGGAGAAAGCAAAGGTAGTACCAATAGTAATAGGCACCTTGGGTGCAATCCCAAAACCACTGGAGCACCACTTGAACACCATTGCCATTGACAAATTCACTATCAGTCAGTTGCAGAAGGTGGCTTTACTTGGAACAGCTTCCATTCTGTGATGATATCTGTTGTGTCCTGGGCCTGTTGAGGAAACTCGGCAGGCCCAGAAAGGTTGCAAATGGTCCCAGGCATTGTAAAAGCTGCCCGGGACCAGACAGAGCGGCGCCAGCCTTGCGCACATGCGCAAGGCGCGAAATCGCTGAGTTTCTATTGGTTAGCACTGTCTGGGTTCCTGACCCTATAAAAGGCCTGCGTGCCTTTTAGCTTTTGCTTGGAGTTGGAGAGAGAAATAAAGAGCTATTGTTTTCCACCATGCGTCTTCGTCAATTGCTTGCGAACCGAAAACACAACAACTGGTGACAAAGGTGGGATCCTTTGCAAGCTTAAGAAATGAAGAAGGACTTACCCAGGAAGTCCTGATGAGGGAAGACGGCGTCTGCATCAGCATCCCATTCTGCCAGTACAGCGTTGCTGGGGGGTGAGCTCAGCTAAAGGACCCTTTCCCAAACATCAGTTTGCAGAGGAAGCAATTGGTGAAGGTCATAAAGTTTACGATGTCGAAGATTGGCCGCTTGACTGATTTTGATGTCTCCCACCCTGAGAGATGGAATTCCTACGTAGCACAAGTGGAGAATTACTTTAGAGTAAATCAGATAAGAGAAGAAGGCAGCAACTCTTTTGTGTGCCTGTGGACAAGAAGCTTTGACATCACAGAAAATCTGGTGGCCCCTGCACCTCTCGAGTCAGTAACATATGCTGATCTAAAAAAGATGTTGAAAGAACACTTCCAGCCGAAGTTATCTGTCATCGCTTGGAGGCACGTGTTCGAGCAGAGAGACCAGAGGCTGGGTGAATCTGCTGCTGACTTTATTGCTGCCTTAAGGCAGGCCTTGTGAGTTCAAGGATCTGGAAGAGAGGCTGCGAGATCGCTTTGTTTGCGGCTTAAGGAGCAGAGACTTACAACAGAAAATCTTTGCAAAAGAAGATGTTTCCTTCCAAGATGTATTACGAGAGATGGTAGCTGAGGAAGCAGGAGGAGGGGCTGTGAAGGCCTTGCGCCTTGCCAGGAACCCTCCAGACACAGCTACCATCCATCAAGAGGACGCTCAAGAAGGATCGGAAGCGGATCCTGAAGAAGAGGTGGACAGACTTCACCAGCCAGCTGAGAGGAGGCAGAAGGGACATCCGGACAAGGCCCCAGCAGCTCTTCAATGCTTCAGATGCGGAGGACGCCACAAGCGAACTGATTGCAGGTTCCGCTCCGCCATTTGCAGGGCGTGTGGCCCGCAAGGCCACATCACATCCATCTGTTTGGGTCGCCAGAAGGTCCAACCTCGGGAAGAATTGCTTCAGAAAGGTACCAGGGTCCCCAGCCAACACAGGGTGGGTTTCTGCGCATCGCGCAGGAGTATTCTAAGGACAAGGACACACAAGGCCCTTAAGAAGAAACTTTCCATTAACGTAAGGTTGCAAGGGGTTCCCTTATTAATGGAGTTGGACACTGGGTCCAGTCTCTCAATTATTTCAATTAACACATTCAAAAGGATTTGTAGTAGTAGTGGCCTTTGAGTTAAACTCAGGCCATCAAATCTAATACTTACAGATTTTCAGAATTCTATGGGGTGTGTTAAGGGGGAGGCCACCCTTAGGGTACAGCATAAGGATTTTGAAGGTCTCCTAGATGTGGTGGTAGTTTGGGGTGAACGTACGAGTCTTATTGGACTCGATTGGTTCGAGGCTCTGGGAATCCAGGTAACTGGGCTGCACCATTTGCAAACGTTGAGCCTTGCAGAAGTCTGCAAGGAGTTTGCAGATGTGTTTAGTTCAGAGCTAGGATCCTACAAGCCCCCCCCATTGCGCTACGGTTAGACCCAACTATCACGCCCATCAGGGTCAAGCCTAGAAGGGTACCTTTTGCCCTCAAAGGTAAAATAGATGCTGAGCTGGACAAATTGTTCCAGCAGGGCATTTTAGAACCTGTGGATTCTAGTCCATGGGAAACCCCCATAGTAACGCCTCTAAAGGCTAATGGGGAAATTCGTATATGTGCAGATTACAAGTGCACACTGAATAAGGCGTTGCAACAGCATGCTTATCCAGTGCCTGTTGTAAGCCACATTCTGGCATCCATCAAGGGGGGGGGGGCGCATCTTTGCGAAACTTGACCTGGCACAGGCCTATCAACAGTTACCTGTTGATGAGGCAGCTGCAGAGGCCCAGACTATTGTAACTCACAGGGGGGCCTTCAAGATCAAGAGACTGCAATTTGGGGTAAATGTAGCCCCTGGCATACTCCAAAGTGTAATGGAGAGCACACTTCGAGGTATTCCTGGGGTCTGCCCCTATTTTGATGACGTCCTCATTGCTGGGGAGTCTTCTCAAAATCTAGCAGAGAGATTAAGGACTGTCTTGCTTCGTTTTCGCAAAGCAGGCCTTAAGTTAAAGCAGGATAAATGTAAGATAGGAGTCACTTCAACTGACTTCTTGGGTTTCAGGATTGATGCCCAAGGCATTCACCCTGCTGAAGACAAACTGCAAGCTATTCAGCAGGCCCCAAGTCCACAGTCCAAGAGTGAGCTACAAGCCTTCTTGGGACTCTTGAATTTTTACCATGCATTTCTCCCACATAAGGCTGCTGTGGCAGAGCCATTACACAGGCTCTTAGACAAGCAGGTTCCATGGCAGTGGACTAAAGTCCATGACAGGAGTTTCAACGAGGTTAAGGCCTTGCTCACTTCCAATGCTGTTTTAGCGCATTTCAATGAGCAACTGCCTCTTTGCATCGCATGTGATGCATCTCCTTATGGGGTGGGAGCAGTACTTAGCCATCTGAAGGCTGATGGGACACAAGTCCCTGTGGCCTACTATTCAAGGACTCTGTCATCTGCAGAGTGTAATTACACTCAGATTGACAGAGAAGCCTTGGCCATAGTGGCTGGCATAAAGAAATTCCATGATTTCTTATATGGCCGCCATTTCACGGTCTACACAGACCATAAGCCCCTGCTGGGTTTGTTTACCACTAATAAACAGACACCACATATCATTTCTCCTCGTATGCTGAGATGGTCCATTTTCCTGTCAGCATATGACTACACTCTAGTTCACAAACCTGGAAAAGAGATGGGTCATGCAGATGGCCTAAGCAGGTTACCTCTGAAACAGGTAGAGCCAGACCCTGATCCTGCCATCAATATTCTTTCCATTCAGGAGTTGCCTGAATCTTCCCTCAATGCTAGGGACGTGGCTGCAGAAACTGCCACTGATCACATGCTTGCACGCATGCTGACATGGGTGTTGTCAGGATGGCCTGACACGTGTCCAGATACTGAGTTCCAAAGCTTCTGGCGCAAGAAGCATGAGTTTTCCACTTTCAAGGGTTGTCTGTTATGGGGCAGCAGGGTAGTAATCCCTGCCTCATTGAGGTCTAGAATCTTGCTCTCTCTGCATGAGGGACATTCTGGTATAGTCAGGATGAAAGCGTTTGCATGCAGCCATCTTTGGTGGCCTGGGCTCGACAAAGCCATCGAGGCTCAGGTGCAAGGGTGCCAACTGTGCGAACAATCATGGCCTGAAATGCCTCAGGCCCCAGTACATAGGTGGGAGGAAACACACACCCCATGGTCACGGGTGCATATAGATTATACTGGGCCCTTTCAGGGGCAATTCTTCCTTCTCATCGTTGACAGCCATTCTAAGTGGCTAGAGGTTGTTCCTGTTTCCTCCACTACTACTGCCAGGACCATCCAGGTGCTGAGAGGAGTTTTTGCCGCACACGGGCTTCCAGATGTCCTGGTCTCTGATAACGGCCCCCTTGAGGAGCACCCGGAGGCTCCAGCTGATCCAAAATGCGGCCGCGCGGGCGGTGTTGGGGGGGACTCGACGTTCCCACGTGACGCCGCTGCTGCGCGAGCTGCATTGGCTGCCTGTGGCCTTCCGGGTGCGCTTCAAGGTGCTGACTATCATCTTTAAAGCGCTCCATGGCATCGGACCCGGATACCTTCGAGACNGGACAATATTTAAATATCTATTTTAATTAATTTTAAATCTGTATTGTTATTTATGTATTTTAATTGATTGTCAGCCGCCCTGAGTCCTACGAGGAGAGGGGCGGGATATAAATCCAAATAATAAATAAATAAATAAATAAATTTACCTCTTTTGAGTTCCAGGCTTTTCTTCAGGCCAACTTGATCTGGCATGCGACTTCTGTTCCCTTCCACCCATCCTCCAATGGACAGGCAGAGAGACTGGTGCGCACTACCAAAGATGCTCTCAAGAAACTGACTTACGGTAACTGGCATCACAGGTTAGCAGATTTCCTTCTTGCACACCACACCACACCTTGCACAGCCACAGGAAAATGCCCTGCTGAACTCCGCTGGGGTCGCACACTCATTACCAAGCTGGACAGGTTGCACCCAGACCGGGTGGCTTCACAGGTGTCACAGCCGCGGGCACCTAGGAGACTACATTTGGGCGATCTGGTCTGGGTGAGAAACTATGGTCCTGGTCATCTTTGGTTTCCTGCTGTCATCTGTAAGATCTCAGGACCTCTATCATACGAAGTGTCCTTGGAAGATGGCCGCGTCCTGCAGCACCACATCGATCAACTGCGCTGGCGGTTGTCTCCTGTGGATGCCGCCCCTGCCTCCACTCTCAGGGGGGAGGGGGACCAGGAACTACATCGCACTTCAGGTCAACATTCTGCGACCCAGCCTCACTGTTCCTGGGAAGTACCACAGGTCGCTAGGAATTCCCCAGGGGTGGAGCAAGGGCATCCTCACAATTCAGCTATTGCGCTGAACAGGGAGTCATGCATATCAGCAAGAGCTCCAAATAGGAATTCACCGGAGAAGGGGTTTGCCATAGAGGCAACTCCTGACTCTGGCACTTCGGCCACAGGGGACTGGAATTATTAGGGTGCTCCTGCAATGCAGGTCACGTTCGAGACCGGTCGCAGGCTCGAGGGATTCCCTGGAGCCATCCCAGGTAGTTGGGGAATCCTCAACCAATTCAGAAGGTTGGGGAATTCCAGCTGTGCTAACGGAGCCTGGAAAGAGCTTTGGCAATTTCGCCAGCATGCCTCACCAGGGGTCACCTGCAAAACATTTGCATAAAAGTCCTGATCTAGCGAGCCCACCAGACGGGCTGGTAGGACAGGCACCCTTAAGTACAAGTCCTGGTCTGTCTAGCCGAGCAGGTGAGCGGACAAGCCAGGCCTCCTCCCTAACCCTGCGTAGGTCTCATCGGGCTAAGGCCCCTCCTAAGCATCTAGGCAATTACGTGAGGTTCCTGTCAGTAACCCAATTTTCTATCTATGGTTTATGCTAATTAATAAACCAAAGAGAAGGCTCAATGTTTACTTCAGTTTTTACTCTCAATTCCAAATAATGAAGTATGAACTACATGACCAAGTTGCCGTACCATTAGAATGGGCCACTGAATGTTTCTCAAGGGCAGGAACGTATAATTCATTCTTTAACCCCCCCCCCCCCCAGGAAGGGAAGTTGTGCCTATTTTTCCCAGTTATGTGACAAAACTAATCTTTCATGGTTGCTGCTGACTTGACTGGTGCTGTTATGTTCACCTGCCCTGCTCCATTTTACTGATATAGTAACAGCCCTCCAACTGGCTACCATGCACTGGGGCAGGAGCCTCTTACCTTGGATCATTGCCCTTTATGTCTATTAGTCTTAACAACTTCACCTATTGAATTCTGGAGAACTGGGCCTTCTTTCTACAAGGTCACTAAATAGATCTTTCTTCAACCACAAGTTAAAATCGACAAGAGTTCTGTCACTTTGTCTTTCTAGCCCAAAAGTTAAGGATTCATTAAAATGGTAAAATAATCAGGGAATAGGGTTGTTATTGTTTTTTACCAGCTCAGACCAGGTAAAGAAGCAAGGAAACCCATCAAATATATCACAGACTAAACACAGTCTGAAAAAAAAATGCACCATTGTGTCCAAAAAAGGAGAAGGATATTTAAATCTGCAAAATTTATTTCTTCAGTCAGCTTCACTGTTGGCTGGTTTATCCATGGATGTTAAGGCTGGGATGTGGAAAGCTCTTAATTATATAATCAACGTTCTGAATATAAGCCACAAATAAAGCAACATGGATTCTTAGCAGAGCCAGAGAAGAAAACAAAGCAATTTATATTGGAAAGAATGAGCAGGAAATAAAAGCTATCTATGTCAACCCCTGGCTGAAAAGCCCAACCGAGCAAAACACCAGAGCCATTGCAAACTTCTAATGATTACTTTTATTGAGCAGAATCAAACTGGTAGGGTCAAAGGGAAGCTAGCTCTAAGAAAATGGTGGGAAGCAGTTAATTAAAAGAACGAAACTCTTCCCACCCCTCTCTGACAGTACAGGTCACATTGTCCAATACATCTTCTAGTAATTATTATGAGAAGGGACTTTAGTTTCGCCAAAACAATTCTTCAGCAGCTTCCAAATCTCACGCTGATAAAGGGCATCTGTAGATTCAAAGCTCTCTTCCCTTCCTCTCTCCTCTGTTGGCAAGTTAGATGCACACTATGGTCCTAAAGGCAGTAAGTAGCCTTCCTAGCTTGACAATCTATTTTCTCCAATATAAATTTAGGTCTGACAACCTAGTGCCCAGTGTTTACAAAATATAGGATTTGAAGCTATTAATTTAGAGTGGCAGTCAAAAGCACTTCATTATTTGCTTATTTCTATTATATGATTAACTGAACTCAGAATATATTAATCAATCATACCACTTCTAAATTCAGGATTACAAGTCTATTTCAAACTGTGATCAATTTATTTTTCAGTCCATTCCCACTTAGTTTTTATCCAAGCCATTTTATTCTTTGTAGACCAACCATATCTGTAAGTACACACAAAATGTCAAAATCTTTTAAAGGAATTTAAATATAACTTGATTTAAAAAAAAATACCAGAAAAATAGTATAAAGTATTTTTTTAATTCAGATGGACATAAGACAGGCTTGAGAATACAAACTTTTGCAGTGAGCGAAATATAATTTTTAATTTGATTTAATTGTCTGCTTTTGAAACAAAAATCTTATTTCATGTTAATGTTCAGAACAAATCAGCAGCAATGTTTAATTACATGGTAAAAAGCATGGATTTATGAAAAATTCTGAAAGCTATAATTTTGCTTCCCTGTTACTATTAAGTAAACCTGGAGTACTGACAAAATGGATTAAATTGTTTCAACTTTAAACATCAAGAACTTTAAAAGTTTTAAAGATTTGTGTTTATTATCTATTAAGAATCTTAATGAATTAGAAATAGGACTTACAAATTTATTTTACTCTGAACTGTGTCGCAGGTATAAGTCCTATTCATTATAAGTTCAGTATAAGTTTGCTTATTTTATTAGATAGGTGACTTTTTATTAGAAATTCCAAAGCTGGTATGATATTCATATAAGGCAGTCCCTACAAAGTTTACATTACAGGATTTTACTAGGCTGTGTCAAGATATGCTACAGCTTTCAATGGAACTGATGAATCTTTAATTGTGGAGTTTAAATGCAGTTCAGATAAGGACTTATCTGTATCTCCACTACACAGGTAATAATCTATAAAGACTTTCATTAATGCATCATAGTAATACTGTGCTCTTCAAGAATAAATGCTGAACTGTATCCATTTGACGCTCCATTTGACAGAACAGAGCATTCACTTAGTCAAATTCAGGGTGTGTAAGAATGCACTGTATTTTTTTGTGTGTATAGTCCTTAAATTATAAAATGCAGCTATGAATCTAAAATCTTTGCCTTCTACTATTAGCAATATTTATAGATTCTGAACTAATTATCAACTAATATCATGATGCAGAAAGTACTTTGGGACACTACCAGGGCCAAATCAGAGGAAGGGATTAAAATCCAGAAAGGGTTTTAAAATAAATTCATAAATCCAGAAGATTTATGAAAGGGACTAAAGTAGTTTAAAGATGCAACGTGGAAAAACCCCTAAATCAGACTATTACAACCTGATAGTACAAAGTGATGCATCTCAAATGTATATTCACACACACAAAAAAACATACTCAAGTATATTCCATTGTTTACCCTCAAGACACTGAGTTGTCCCCAGGGAATAGTTGCACTAGATTTTATGTTTGCCTGGTTTAATGATACGTGTTATCTCCAGCATTTTGAGAGACTCCATTTGCATTCCACTTTTAACTCTATGGGGGAAAAAGTAGTGTTTATCTGAACCACTAAACCCAATCAACCCTGGAGCTGAAGAGGATTATTCTTAAAACAACTTAGTGTATATTTCCACTAAATTGACTTCCCAGTCTACCATCTGATGCAAGCACAGATGAGATATTAATAGAAATTTAACCCTGATATTTACCCAGAGATACAGTCTTCAAATGGCCCTGCAAAGCTGGAGCTACAGTAGTGGACAAAATTGTGGAAACCTTTTGGGAAAAGTGTACAGTAGAAATGCCACCTTTGGTTAAGTTTCCACCAATTTGTCTTCTAATTTCTTTAAACTGTAGCCTTGTTCACTTAATAATACTATTTTACATCACCTTCTGGGCAACCAGTCAACTCTTTGCACCATTACTTTAATTTTATTACGTTTTACAAGCTCACTAAATGAAAGGAAAAAAAACCCAACCAACTTGATAGTGATCACATAACACACTGACAAATGTCCTCCTTTCAGCTTCAATTGTTGTTGTTAGTTGCGAAGTCGTGTCCGATCCATCGCGACCCCATGGACAACGTTCCTCCAGATCTTCCTGTCCTCTACCATCTTCTGGAGTCCATTTAAGCTCACGCATACTGCTTCAGTGACTCCATCCAGCCACCTCATTCTCTGTCATCCCCTTCTTCTATTGCCCTCAATCTTTCCCAGCATTAGGCCCTTCTCCAGTGAGTCCTTCCTTCTCATTAGGTGGTCAAAGTATTTGAGTGTCAACTTCAGGATCTGGCCTTCTAAAGAGCAGTCGGGGTTGATGTCTTCTAGGACTGACCGGTTTGAATGCCTTACAGCCCAAAGGACTCGCAGGAGTCTTCTCCAGCACCATAGTTCAAAGGCCTCAATTCTTTTGCGCTCCACCTTTCTTATCGTCCAACTTTCACAGCCATACATTGCAACTGGGAAAACGATGGTCTTGACTATAAGCACTTTTGTTGGCAGGGTGATGTCTCTGCTTTTTCGTATGCTGTCTAGATTTGCCATAGCTTTCCTCCCCAGGAGCAAGCATCTTTTAATTTCTTGGCTGCAGTCCCCATCTCTGGTGATCTTGGAGCCCAGGAAAATAAAATCTGTCACTACCTCCATTTCTTCCCCATCTATTTGCCAGGAATTGAGAGGGCCGGATGCCATGATTTTGGTTTTCTTAATGTTGAGTTTCAAGCCAACTTTTGCACTCTCCTTCTTCATCCGCATCAAAAACTGAATCCTACTGTGATCTCATTGGCTCATTGCCAAAATGCAAAATGATTGGCTACAATGAGATGAAGGAAAGCTATCTGATATCAACCTAAGCAAGTTGTGCTTCCTTTTTCTGGTTATTTGGCTATAACTTTTCATAGAATACAGTACAGATAATTGAACTCACTATGTTGCATTACATTCTTGATTAAATTATCTTTACATTGATATATAATTTTATGGTACTACTTCAAAAAAAGTGGTGTTATTAGCCATCAAACCTCAAAAATACACTTTTCCCAAAAGGTTTCCACAATTTTGGCCACTACTGTACATTGTGGTAAAAAGGAAGGGAATAACACCACCCTGGTTTCATGGCAGAGGATATTAATCTCAGAAGGCCACTCATTTTTTTTGGGTGGGGGGACAGAGTACAATGCAACATTCTCCCAGCAAACTCCACAATGCCTAAGATATCATCAAACGCAGGAATTTCCCATCTGAATAGGCACCTATAATTTTGAGCTTCTTGTGTATTTAATTTCATTTATTTTGTGACCAAATCTGCTGACTTGTGAAATCACGACCACAAAGAAATCAGAATTACTTATTTTAAATCCTCCATGATGAGGGGATTATAGAGTGATGCAGAGGGCAGGCTATCTGACCCACTTTGAGGGATGAAACCACAGCTTCCAAAATAGCACACATATGCCAGGCCTAGGTGAAAAGATTAGCTTGTTGCTGTTGTTTTTCATAAGTGAAAACAGCCTTAAACCAATCTATTAGCTAAAACAGCACAAAAATCACGGTCATACAATTGTATGATGAGAGATGTGTTAATAATGAATGAAATGTAAAATTAAGATTCTCTCTCCCAAGTTGCTATTTTCTGAGCTACAGTGTTTGCCTGATTCCTCAATTGAAGACAAGCCTGTCAATCACTGCAGATAATCCTCCTCCTTTCTCCTTTTCCATTACTGTGTTTAATGCAAAACAGAGTTTTATTTGTTTTATTATTTAGTTACATTATTTATGTTTGAAAATGTTGCAGAATGGTAAATCAGAGCTGGAGTTTCATGTATGTATTTTAACCTAATCTGAGGCAAATAAAATAAAACCTACCCTGAATTACTCCAGCCTGCCTTAAAATTTAGATTTCATTCAAATATGATACAAAATCTCTCTCTCTGTATGACTAAGTAATACATACATGAATGGCAGATACTGTGGGCTATAAGCTTATTTTGTTATTGCCTCTCTTGGAAACCAATTCAGTAATCAATCCTCACTGTTGAAGGTGGGAGTTGTAAGCTTGTTTGTCTTTTGTTAAGAAAAAGTTCTTTGTCTTGTTTGTGCAACTAGTGAGATGGAAAATATCTTTACTACTGCTGTTTAGGATGCCATCTGGTACTGGCAGAACATGTGTGAAAGGCACAAGTTGTGATTACTTTTGGCTCTGGTTTAATCAACAAAAAGGTATCTGTTCAGTGTTATGCATAGAATAAATTAAATCACAATTGGCAATATAAATCTGCTTCTAAAGCATAGTACATACAGTAGTGGCCAAAATTGTGGAAACTTTTGGGAAAAGTGTATTTTTGAGGTTTGATGGCTAATAACACCACTTTTTTTTAAGTAGTACCATAAAATTATATATCAATGGAAAGGCTAGGAAAGGAAATGGCAAAGGAATGTCAGGATAGAGGAGCGGTGATACAAAATGGAAGCTTATTGTAGAGAACAATTGCTCTGTTAAACTTATCAGAAAGTTATTCTATATTGCCACCATTTTAATTCATATTCAGACTCAACATCAAAAGTGAATTAAATTGTAAGACTATCCACTTATTTTATGCCATCTTTATTTCCAGGGACTCAAAAGCAATAACAACTTTCTTCAGTCCAAGTTATTGCTAACTTAATTTATCTATTACAGAATTGAAACACCAATGACTACCAACACAGTGCACATTTTCTGAAGAGAGAGAAGTTCCAGGATCTAATCTGGGTCAGTTACAGGGACCAGAGGTTTAGTCTTCCACATTTTTGGACTCATGCTGGAAGCTAACTATCAGATTGCAAGAACATAAGTGAGTGGTCAGACAAGGAGACCTGAACTCATTGGTACCCTCACATTGCAATGAACAAGGACATACATTCAATTTTGCAGCTACTGAGATTGCTGAGTGAGCATGTACAAAAGATAGCAGGAAAATGACTGAAGCCTGGGAAGCAGGAGTGCTGATTTACCATCAGCTTATTGGGTACTTAGCTGTCGAGAACTTGGCAGCACAAGGAAACAACAGCCAACAATTTAATAGCCAGCCACCAAGAAATAAAAAGCCACACACAATCAGACACAACATAATACTACGCATAGAATAGCCCACAGCACATATTCTGGTATTTATTTATTTATTTTTATTTATTTATTTTATTAAATTTATATCCCGCCCTTCTCCTTGCGGACTCAGGGCGGCTAACAATCGGGTAAAAATACACAAATAACATTACAAATTTAAAAATTAGTTAAAAAGGAAATATTTAAATTTAATCTAATTAAAATATAATTAAAACCCCCTCTAAAAGTTTCCCCTAGGCCAGTCCCGCAAGCTGGA